>NW_026988733.1:0-70242 GCF_030222135.1 Aotus nancymaae
TAAATCCAAAACGCAGCTATCTAACAGAACGGTTGTCAATGTGTGCACTCAACTTCCAGAGTTAAACCCGTGTGTGGATTCAGCAGTCTGCAAACACTTTCTCTGCAGAGTCCCAAAACAGGCGTTTTCAGCCCATTACCGGCATATGGAAGAAACAGCAGTAAGCACAGGGAAATATCTGCTTCTAAATCCAACACGCAGCTATCTAACAGAACGGTTGTCAATGTGTGCACTCAACTTCCAGAGTTAAACCCGTGTGTGGATTCAGCAGTCTGCAAACACTTTCTCTGCAGAGTCCCAAAACAGGCGTTTTCAGCCCATTACTGGCATATGGAAGAAACAGCAGTAAGCGCAGGGAAATATCTGCTTCTAAATCCAAAACGCAGCTATCTAACAGAACGGTTGTCAATGTGTGCACTCAACTTCCAGAGTTAAACCCGTGTGTGGATTCAGCAGTCTGCAAACACTTTCTCTGCAGAGTCCCAAAACAGGCGTTTTCAGCCCATTACCGGCATATGGAAGAAACAGCAGTAATCGCAGGGAAATATCTGCTTCTAAATCCAAAACGCAGGTATCTAACAGAACGGTTGTCAATGTGTGCACTCAACTTCCAGAGTTAAACCCGTGTGTGGATTCAGCAGTCTGCAAACACTTCTCTGCAGAGTCCCAAAACAGGCGTTTTCAGCCCATTACCGGCATATGGAAGAAACAGCAGTAAGCGCAGGGAAATATCTGCTTCTAAATCCAAAACGCAGCTATCTAACAGAACGGTTGTCAATGTATGCACTCAACTTCCAGAGTTAAACCCGTGTGTGGATTCAGCAGTCTGCAAACACTTTCTCTGCAGAGTCCCAAAACAGGCGTTTTCAGCCCATTACCGGCATATGGAAGAAACAGCAGTAAGCACAGGGAAATATCTGCATCTAAATCCAAAACGCAGCTATCTAACAGAACGGTTGTCAATGTTTGCACTCAACTTCCAGAGTTAAACCCGTGTGTGGATTCAGCAGTCTGCAAACACTTTCTCTGCAGAGTCCCAAACAGGCGTTTTCAGCCCATTACCGGCATATGGAAGAAACAGCAGTAAGCACATGGAAATATCTGCTTCTAAATCCAAAACGCAGCTATCTAACAGAACGGTTGTCAATGTGTGCACTCAACTTCCAGAGTTAAACCCGTGTATGGATTCAGCAATCTGCAAACACTTTCTCTGCAGAGTCCCAAAACAGGCGGTTTCAGCCCATTACCGGCATATGGAAGAAACAGCAGTAAGCACAGGGAAATATCTGCTTCTAAATCCAAAACGCAGCTATCTAACAGAACGGTTGTCAATGTGTGCACTCAACTTCCAGAGTTAAACCCGTGTGTGGATTCAGCAGTCTGCAAACACTTTCTCTGCAGAGTCCCAAAACAGGCGTTTTCAGCCCATTACCGGCATATGGAAGAAACAACAGTAAGCACAGGGAAATATCTGCTTCTAAATCCAAAACGCAGCTATCTAACAGAACGGTTGTCAATGTGTGCACTCAACTTCCAGAGTTAAACCGGTGTGTGGATTCAGCAGTCTGCAAACACATTCTCTGCAGAGTCCCAAAACAGGCGTTTTCAGCCCATTACCGGCATATGGAAGAAACAGCAGTAAGCATAGGGAAATATCTGCTTCTAAATCCAAAACGCAGCTATCTAACAGAACGGTTGTCAATGTGTGCACTCAACTTCCAGAGTTAAACCCGTGTGTAGATTCAGCAGTCTGCAAACACTTTTTGTGCAGAGTCTCAAAACAGGCGTTTTCAGCCCAATAGGGGCATATGGAAGAAACAGCAGTAAGCACAGGGAAATATCTGCTTCTAAATCCAAAACGCAGCTATCTAACAGAACGGTTGTCAATGTGTGCACTCAACTTCCAGAGTTAAACCCGTGTGTGGATTCAGCAGTCTGCAAACACTTTCTCTGCAGAGTCCCAAAACAGGCGTTTTCAGCCCATTACCGGCATATGGAAGAAACAGCAGTAATCACAGGGAAATATCTGCTTCTAAATCCAAAACGCAGCTATCTAACAGAACGGTTGTCAATGTGTGCACTCAACTTCCAGAATTAAACCCGTGTGTGGGTTCAGCAGTCTGCAAACAGTTTCTCTGCAGAGTCCCAAAACAGGCGTTTTCAGCCCATTACCGGCATATGGAAGAAACAGCAGTAAGCTCAGGGAAATATCTGCTTCTAAATCCAAAACGCAGCTATCTAACAGAACGGTTGTCAATGTGTGCACTCAACTTCCAGAGTTAAACCCGTGTGTGGATTCAGCAGTCTGCAAACACTTTCTCTGCAGAGTCCCAAAACAGGCGTTTTCAGCCCATTACCGGCATATGGAAGAAACAGCAGTAAGCACAGGGAAATATCTGCTTCTAAATCCAAAACGCAGCTATCTAACAGAACGGTTGTCAATGTGTGCACTCAACTTCCAGAGTTAAACCCGTGTGTGGATTCAGCAGTCTGCAAACACTTTCTCTGCAGAGTCCCAAAACAGGGGTTTTCAGCCCATTACCGGCATATGGAAGAAACAGCAGTAAGCACAGGGAAATATCTGCTTCTAAATCCAAAACGCAGCTATCTAACAGAACGGTTGTCAATGTGTGCACTCAACTTCCAGAGTTAAACCGGTGTGTGGATTCAGCAGTCTGCAAACACTTTCTCTGCAGAGTCCCAAAACAGGCGTTTTCAGCCCATTACCGGCATATGGAAGAAACAGCAGTAAGCACAGGGAAATATCTGCTTCTAAATCCAAAACGCAGCTATCTAACAGAACGGTTGTCAATGTGTGCACTCAACTTGCAGAGTTAAACCGGTGTGTGGATTCAGCAGTCTGCAAACACATTCTCTGCAGAGTCCCAAAACAGGCGTTTTCAGCCCATTACCGGCATATGGAAGAAACAGCAGTAAGCATAGGGAAATATCTGCTTCTAAATCCAAAACGCAGCTATCTACAGAAAGGTTGTCAATGTGTGCACTCAACTTCCAGAGTTAAACCCGTGTGTAGATTCAGCAGTCTGCAAACACTTTTTGTGCAGAGTCTCAAAACAGGCGTTTTCAGCCCAATAGGGGCATATGGAAGAAACAGCAGTAAGCACAGGGAAATATCTGCTTCTAAATCCAAAACGCAGCTATCTAACAGAACGGTTGTCAATGTGTGCACTCACCTTCCAGAGTTAAACCCGTGTGTGGATTCAGCAGTCTGCAAACACTTTCTCTGCAGAGTCCCAAAACAGGCGTTTTCAGCCCATTACCGGCATATGGAAGAAACAGCAGTAAGCACAGGGAAATATCTGCTTCTAAATCCAAAACGCAGCTTTCTAACAGAACGGTTGTCAATGTGTGCACTCAACTTCCAGAGTTAAACCCGTGTGTGGATTCAGCAGTCTGCAAACACTTTCTCTGCAGAGTCCCAAAACAGGCGTTTTCAGCCCATTACCGACATAAGGAAGAAACAGCAGTAATCACAGGGAAATATCTGCTTCTAAATCCAAAACGCAGCTATCTAACAGAACGGTTGTCAATGTGTGCACTCAACTTCCAGAGTTAAACCCGTGTGTGGATTCAGCAGTCTGCAAACACTTTCTCTGCAGAGTCCCAAAACAGGCGTTTTCAGCCCATTACCGGCATATGGAAGAAACAGCAGTAATCGCAGGGAAATATCTGCTTCTAAATCCAAAACGCAGGTATCTAACAGAACGGTTGTCAATGTGTGCACTCAACTTCCAGAGTTAAACCCGTGTGTGGATTCAGCAGTCTGCAAACACTTTCTCTGCAGAGTCCCAAAACAGGCGTTTTCAGCCCATTACCGGCATATGGAAGAAACAGCAGTAAGCGCAGGGAAATATCTGCTTCTAAATCCAAAACGCAGCTATCTAACAGAACGGTTGTCAATGTATGCACTCAACTTCCAGAGTTAAACCCGTGTGTGGATTCAGCAGTCTGCAAACACTTTCTCTGCAGAGTCGCAAAACAGGCGTTTTCAGCCCATTACCGGCATATGGAAGAAACAGCAGTAAGCACAGGGAAATATCTGCTTCTAAATCCAAAACGAAGCTATCTAACAGAACGGTTTTCAATGTGTGCACTCAACTTCCAGAGTTAAACCCGTGTGTGGATTCAGCAGTCTGCAAACACTTTCTCTACAGAGTCCCAAAACAGGCGTTTTCAGCCCATTACCGGCATATGGAAGAAACAGCAGTAAGCACAGGGAAATATCTGCTTCTAAATCCAAAACGCAGCTATCTAACAGAACGGTTGTCAATGTGTGCACTCAACTTCCAGAGTTAAACCCGTGTGTGGATTCAGCAGTCTGCAAACACTTTCTCTGCAGAGTCCCAAAACAGGCGTTTTCAGCCCATTACCGGCATATGGAAGAAACAGCAGTAAGCACAGGCAAATATCTGCATCTAAATCCAAAACGCAGCTATCTAACAGAACGGTTGTCAATGTGTGCACTCAACTTCCAGAGTTAAACCCGTGTGTGGATTCAGCAGTCTGCAAACACTTTCTCTGCAGAGTCCCAAACAGGCGTTTTCAGCCCATTACTGGCATATGGAAGAAACAGCAGTAAGCACAGGGAAATATCTGCTTCTAAATCCAAAACGCAGCTATCTAACAGAACGGTTGTCAATGTGTGCACTCAACTTCCAGAGTTAAACCCGTGTATGGATTCAGCAATCTGCAAACACTTTCTCTGCAGAGTCCCAAAACAGGCGTTTTCAGCCCATTACCGGCATATGGAAGAAACAGCAGTAAGCACTGGGAAATATCTGCTTCTAAATCCAAAACGCAGCTATCTAACAGAACGGTTGTCAATGTGTGCACTCAACTTCCAGAGTTAAACCCGTGTATGGATTCAGCAGTCTGCAAACACTTTCTCTGCAGAGTCCCAAAACAGGCGTTTTCAGCCCATTACCGGCATATGGAAGAAACAGCAGTAAGCACAGGGAAATATCTGCTTCTAAATCCAAAACGCAGCTATCTAACAGAACGGTTGTCAATGTGTGCACTCAACTTGCAGAGTTAAACCCGTGTGTGGATTCAGCAGTCTGCAAACACTTTCTCTGCAGAGTCCCAAAACAGGCGTTTCAGCCCATTACCGGCATATGGAAGAAACAGCAGTAAGCACAGGGAAATATCTGCTTCTAAATCCAAAACGCAGCTATCTAACAGAACGGTTGTCAATGTGTGCACTCAACTTCCAGAGTTAAACCGGTGTGTGGATTCAGCAGTCTGCAAACACTTTCTCTGCAGAGTCCCAAAACAGGCGTTTTCAGCCCATTACCGGCATATGGAAGAAACAGCAGTAAGCATAGGGAAATATCTGCTTCTAAATCCAAAACGCAGCTATCTAACAGAACGGTTGTCAATGTGTGCACTCAACTTCCAGAGTTAAACCCGTGTGTGGATTCAGCAGTCTGCAAACACTTTTTGTGCAGAGTCTCAAAACAGGCGTTTTCAGCCCAATAGGGGCATATGGAAGAAACAGCCGTAAGCACAGGGAAATATCTGCTTCTAAATCCAAAACGCAGCTATCTAACCGAATGGTTGTCAATGTGTGCACTCAACATCCAGAGTTAGACCCGTGTGTGGATTCAGCAGTCTGCAAACACTTTCTCTGCAGAGTCCCAAAACAGGCGTTTTCAACCCTTTATCGGCATATGGAAGAAACAGCAGTAAGCATAGGGAAATATCTGCTTCTAAATCCAAAACGCAGCTATCTAACAGAACGGTTGTCAATGTGTGCACTCAACTTCCAGAGTTAAACCCGTGTGTGGATTCAGCAGTCTGCAAACACTTTCTCTGCAGAGTCCCAAAACAGGCGTTTTCAGCCCATTACCGGCATATGGAAGAAACAGCAGTAAGCACAGGGAAATATCTGCTTCTAAATCCAAAACGCAGCTATCTAACAGAACGGTTGTCAATGTGTGCACTCAACTTCCAGAGTTAAACCCGTGTGTGGATTCAGCAGTCTGCAAACACTTTCTCTGCAGAGTCCCAAAACAGGCGTTTTCAGCCCATTACCGGCATATGGAAGAAACAGCAGTAAGCACAGGGAAATATCTGCTTCTAAATCCAAAACGCAGCTATCTAACAGAACGGTTGTCAATGTGTGCACTCAACTTCCAGAGTTAAACCCGTGTGTGGATTCAGCAGTCTGCAAACACTTTCTCTGCAGAGTCCCAAAACAGGCGTTTTCAGCCCATTACCGGCATATGGAAGAAACAGCAGTAAGCACAGGGAAATATCTGCTTCTAAATCCAAAACGCAGCTATCTAACAGAACGGTTTTCAATGTGTGCACTCAACTTCCAGAGTTAAACCCGTGTGTGGATTCAGCAGTCTGCAAACACTTTCTCTGCAGAGTCCCAAAACAGGCGTTTTCAGCCCATTACCGGCATATGGAAGAAACAGCAGTAAGCGCAGGGAAATATCTGCTTCTAAATCCAAAACGCACCTATCTAACAGAACGGTTGTCAATGTGTGCACTCAACTTCCAGAGTTAAACCCGTGTGTGGATTCAGCAGTCTGCAAACACTTTCTCTGCAGAGTCCCAAAACAGGCGTTTTCAGCCCATTACCGGCATATGGAAGAAACAGCAGTAAGCACAGGGAAATATCTGCTTCTAAATCCAAAACGAAGCTATCTAACAGAACGGTTTTCAATGCGTGCACTCAACTTCCAGAGTTAAACCCGTGTGTGGATTCAGCAGTCTGCAAACACTTTCTCTGCAGAGTCCCAAAACAGGCGTTTTCAGCCCATTACCGGCATATGGAAGAAACAGCTGTAAGCACAGGGAAATATCTGCTTCTAAATTCAAAACGCAGCTATCTAACAGAACGGTTGTCAATGTGTACACTCAACTTCCAGAGTTAAACCCGTGTGGTGGATTCAGCAGTCTGCAAACACTTTCTCTGCAGAGTCCCAAAACAGGCGTTTTCAGCCCATTACCGGCATATGGAAGAAACAGCAGTAAGCGCAGGGAAATATCTGCTTCTAAATCCAAAACGCAGCTATCTAACAGAACGGTTGTCAATGTGTGCACTCAACTTCCAGAGTTAAACCCGTGTGTGGATTCAGCAGTCCTGCAAACACTTTCTCTGCAGAGTCCCAAAACAGGCGTTTTCAGCCCATTACCGGCATATGGAAGAAACAGCAGTAAGCACAGGGAAATATCTGCTTCTAAATCCAAAACGCAGCTATCTAACAGAACGGTTGTCAATGTGTGCACTCAACTTCCAGAGTTAAACCGGTGTGTGGATTCAGCAGTCTGCAAACACATTCTCTGCAGAGTCCCAAAACAGGCGTTTTCAGCCCATTACCGGCTTATGGAAGAAACAGCAGTAAGCATAGGGAAATATCTGCTTCTAAATCCAAAACGCAGCTATCTAACAGAACGGTTGTCAATGTGTGCACTCAACTTCCAGAGTTAAACCCGTGTGTAGATTCAGCAGTCTGCAAACACTTTTTGTGCAGAGTCTCAAAACAGGCGTTTTCAGCCCAATAGGGGCATATGGAAGAAACAGCAGTAAGCACAGGGAAATATCTGCTTCTAAATCCAAAACGCAGCTATCTAACAGAACGGTTGTCAATGTGTGCACTCAACTTCCAGAGTTAAACCCGTGTGTGGATTCAGCAGTCTGCAAACACTTTCTCTGCAGAGTCCCAAAACAGGCGTTTTCAGCCCATTACCGGCATATGGAAGAAACAGCAGTAATCACAGGGAAATATCTGCTTCTAAATCCAAAACGCAGCTATCTAACAGAACGGTTGTCAATGTGTGCACTCAACTTCCAGAGTTAAACCCGTGTGTGGGTTCAGCAGTCTGCAAACAGTTTCTCTGCAGAGTCCCAAAACAGGCGTTTTCAGCCCATTACCGGCATATGGAAGAAACAGCAGTAAGCTCAGGGAAATATCTGCTTCTAAATCCAAAACGCAGCTATCTAACAGAACGGTTGTCAATGTGTGCACTCAACTTCCAGAGTTAAACCCGTGTGTGGATTCAGCAGTCTGCAAACACTTTCTCTGCAGAGTCCCAAAACAGGCGTTTTCAGCCCATTACCGGCATATGGAAGAAACAGCAGTAAGCACAGGGAAATATCTGCTTCTAAATCCAAAACGCAGGTATCTAACAGAACGGTTGTCAATGTGTGCACTCAACTTCCAGAGTTAAACCCGTGTGTGGATTCAGCAGTCTGCAAACACTTTCTCTGCAGAGTCCCAAAACAGGCGTTTTCAACCCTTTACCGGCATATGGAAGAAACAGCAGTAAGCACAGGGAAATATCTGCTTCTAAATCCAAAACGCAGCTCTCTAACAGAACGGTTGTCAATGTGTGCACTCAACTTCCAGAGTTAAACCCGTGTGTGGATTCAGCAGTCTGCAAACACTTTCTCTGCAGAGTCCCAAAACAGGCGTTTTCAGCCCATTACCGGCATATGGAAGAAACAGCAGTAAGCACAGGGAAATATCTGCATCTAAATCCAAAACGCAGCTATCTAACAGAACGGTTGTCAATGTGTGCACTCAACTTCCAGAGTTAAACCCGTGTGTGGATTCAGCAGTCTGCAAACACTTTCTCTGCAGAGGCCCAAAACAGGCGTTTTCAGCCCATTACCGGCATATGGAAGAAACAGCAGTAAGCGCAGGGAAATATCTGCTTCTAAATCCAAAACGCACCAATCTAACAGAACGGTTGTCAATGTGTGCACTCAACTTCCAGAGTTAAACCCGTGTGTGGATTCAGCAGTCTGCAAACACTTTCTGTGCAGAGTCCCAAAACAGGCGTTTTCAGCCCATTACCGGCATATGGAAGAAACAGCAGTAAGCACAGGGAAATATCTGCTTCTAAATCCAAAACGCAGCTATCTAACAGAACGGTTGTCAATGTGTGCACTCAACTTCCAGAGTTAAACCCGTGTGTGGATTCAGCAGTCTGCAAACACTTTTTGTGCAGAGTCTCAAAACAGGCGTTTTCAGCCCAATAGTGGCATATGGAAGAAACAGCAGTAAGCACAGGGAAATATCTGCTTCTAAATCCAAAACGCAGCTATCTAACAGAACGGTTGTCAATGTGTGCACTCAACTTCCAGAGTTAAACCCGTGTGTGGATTCAGCAGTCTGCAAACACTTTCTCTGCAGAGTCCCAAAACAGGCGTTTTCAGCCCATTACCGGCATATGGAAGAAACAGCAGTAAGCACTGGGAAATATCTGCTTCTAAATCCAAAACGCAGCTATCTAACAGAACGGTTGTCAATGTGTGCACTCAACTTCCAGAGTTAAACCCGTGTGTGGATTCAGCAGTCTGCAAACACTTTCTCTGCAGAGTCCCAAAACAGGCGTTTTCAGCCCATTACCGGCATATGGAAGAAACAGCAGTAAGCACAGGGAAATATCTGCTTCTAAATCCAAAACACAGCTATCTAACAGAACGGTTGTCAATGTGTGCACTCAACTTCCAGAGTTAAACCCGTGTGTGGATTCAGCAGTCTGCAAACACTTTTTGTGCAGAGTCTCAAAACAGGCGTTTTCAGCCCAATAGTGGCATATGGAAGAAACAGCAGTAAGCACAGGGAAATATCTGCTTCTAAATCCAAAACGCAGCTATCTAACAGAACGGTTGTCAATGTGTGCACTCAACTTCCAGAGTTAAACCCGTGTGTGGATTCAGCAGTCTGCAAACACTTTCTCTGCAGAGTCCCAAAACAGGCGTTTTCAGCCCATTACCGGCATATGGAAGAAACAGCAGTAAGCACTGGGAAATATCTGCTTCTAAATCCAAAACGCAGCTATCTAACAGAACGGTTGTCAATGTGTGCACTCAACTTCCAGAGTTAAACCCGTGTGTGGATTCAGCAGTCTGCAAACACTTTCTCTGCAGAGTCCCAAAACAGGCGTTTTCAGCCCATTACCGGCATATGGAAGAAACAGCAGTAAGCACAGGGAAATATCTGCTTCTAAATCCAAAACACAGCTATCTAACAGAACGGTTGTCAATGTGTGCACTCAACTTCCAGAGTTAAACCCGTGTGTGGATTCAGCAGTCTGCAAACACTTTCTCTGCAGAGTCCCAAAACAGGCGTTTTCAGCCCATTACCGGCATATGGAAGAAACAGCAGTAAGCGCAGGGAAATATCTGCTTCTAAATACAAAACGCAGCTATCTAACAGAACGGTTGTCAATGTCTGCACTCAACTTCCAGAGTTAAAACCGTGTGTGGATTCAGCAGTCTGCAAACACTTTCTCTGCAGAGTCCCAAAACAGGCGTTTTCAGCCCATTACCGGCATATGGAAGAAACAGCAGTAAGCACAGGGAAATATCTGCTTCTAAATCCAAAACGCAGCTATCTAACAGAACGGTTGTCAATGTGTGCACTCAACTTCCAGAGTTAAACCCGTGTGTGGATTCAGCAGTCTGCAAACACTTTCTCTGCAGAGTCCCAAAACAGGCGTTTTCAGCCCATTACCGGCATATGGAAGAAACAGCAGTAAGCACAGGGAAATATCTGCTTCTAAAACCAAAACGCAGCTATCTAACAGAACGGTTGTCAATGTGTGCACTCAACTTCCAGAGTTAAACCGGTGTGTGGATTCAGCAGTCTGCAAACACTTTCTCTGCAGAGTCCCAAGACAGGCGTTTTCAGCCCATTACCGGCATATGGAAGAAACAGCAGTAAGCATAGGGAAATATCTGCTTCTAAATCCAAAACGCAGCTATCTAACAGAACGGTTGTCAATGTGTGCACTCAACTTCCAGAGTTAAACCCGTGTGTAGATTCAGCAGTCTGCAAACACTTTTTGTGCAGAGTCTCAAAACAGGCGTTTTCAGCCCAATAGGGTCATATGGAAGAAACAGCAGTAAGCACAGGGAAATATCTGCTTCTAAATCCAAAACGCAGCTATCTAACAGAACGGTTGTCAATGTGTGCACTCAACTTCCAGAGTTAAACCCGTGTGTGGATTCAGCAGTCTGCAAACACTTTCTCTGCAGAGTCCCAAAACAGGCGTTTTCAGCCCATTACCGGCATATGGAAGAAACAGCAGTAAGCACAGGGAAATATCTGCTTCTAAATCCAACACGCAGCTATCTAACAGAACGGTTGTCAATGTGTGCACTCAACTTCCAGAGTTAAACCCGTGTGTGGATTCAGCAGTCTGCAAACACTTTCTCTGCAGAGTCCCAAAACAGGCGTTTTCAGCCCATTACTGGCATATGGAAGAAACAGCAGTAAGCGCAGGGAAATATCTGCTTCTAAATCCAAAACGCAGCTATCTAACAGAACGGTTGTCAATGTGTGCACTCAACTTCCAGAGTTAAACCCGTGTGTGGATTCAGCAGTCTGCAAACACTTTCTCTGCAGAGTCCCAAAACAGGCGTTTTCAGCCCATTACCGGCATATGGAAGAAACAGCAGTAATCGCAGGGAAATATCTGCTTCTAAATCCAAAACGCAGGTATCTAACAGAACGGTTGTCAATGTGTGCACTCAACTTCCAGAGTTAAACCCGTGTGTGGATTCAGCAGTCTGCAAACACTTTCTCTGCAGAGTCCCAAAACAGGCGTTTTCAGCCCATTACCGGCATATAGAAGAAACAGCAGTAAGCGCAGGGAAATATCTGCTTCTAAATCCAAAACGCAGCTATCTAACAGAACGGTTGTCAATGTATGCACTCAACTTCCAGAGTTAAACCCGTGTGTGGATTCAGCAGTCTGCAAACACTTTCTCTGCAGAGTCCCAAAACAGGCGTTTTCAGCCCATTACCGGCATATGGAAGAAACAGCAGTAAGCACAGGGAAATATCTGCATCTAAATCCAAAACGCAGCTATCTAACAGAACGGTTGTCAATGTTTGCACTCAACTTCCAGAGTTAAACCCGTGTGTGGATTCAGCAGTCTGCAAACACTTTCTCTGCAGAGTCCCAAACAGGCGTTTTCAGCCCATTACCGGCATATGGAAGAAACAGCAGTAAGCACAGGGAAATATCTGCTTCTAAATCCAAAACGAAGCTATCTAACAGAACGGTTGTCAATGTGTGCACTCAACTTCCAGAGTTAAACCCGTGTATGGATTCAGCAATCTGCAAACACTTTCTCTGCAGAGTCCCAAAACAGGCGGTTTCAGCCCATTACCGGCATATGGAAGAAACAGCAGTAAGCACAGGGAAATATCTGCTTCTAAATCCAAAACGCAGCTATCTAACAGAACGGTTGTCAATGTGTGCACTCAACTTCCAGAGTTAAACCCGTGTGTGGATTCAGCAGTCTGCAAACACTTTCTCTGCAGAGTCCCAAAACAGGCGTTTTCAGCCCATTACCGGCATATGGAAGAAACAACAGTAAGCACAGGGAAATATCTGCTTCTAAATCCAAAACGCAGCTATCTAACAGAACGGTTGTCAATGTGTGCACTCAACTTCCAGAGTTAAACCGGTGTGTGGATTCAGCAGTCTGCAAAGACATTCTCTGCAGAGTCCCAAAACAGGCGTTTTCAGCCCATTACCGGCATATGGAAGAAACAGCAGTAAGCATAGGGAAATATCTGCTTCTAAATCCAAAACGCAGCTATCTAACAGAACGGTTGTCAATGTGTGCACTCAACTTCCAGAGTTAAACCCGTGTGTAGATTCAGCAGTCTGCAAACACTTTTTGTGCAGAGTCTCAAAACAGGCGTTTTCAGCCCAATAGGGGCATATGGAAGAAACAGCAGTAAGCACAGGGAAATATCTGCTTCTAAATCCAAAACGCAGCTATCTAACAGAACGGTTGTCAATGTGTGCACTCAACTTCCAGAGTTAAACCCGTGTGTGGATTCAGCAGTCTGCAAACACTTTCTCTGCAGAGTCCCAAAACAGGCGTTTTCAGCCCATTACCGGCATATGGAAGAAACAGCAGTAATCACAGGGAAATATCTGCTTCTAAATCCAAAACGCAGCTATCTAACAGAACGGTTGTCAATGTGTGCACTCAACTTCCAGAATTAAACCCGTGTGTGGGTTCAGCAGTCTGCAAACAGTTTCTCTGCAGAGTCCCAAAACAGGCGTTTTCAGCCCATTACCGGCATATGGAAGAAACAGCAGTAAGCTCAGGGAAATATCTGCTTCTAAATCCAAAACGCAGCTATCTAACAGAACGGTTGTCAATGTGTGCACTCAACTTCCAGAGTTAAACCCGTGTGTGGATTCAGCAGTCTGCAAACACTTTCTCTGCAGAGTCCCAAAACAGGCGTTTTCAGCCCATTACCGGCATATGGAAGAAACAGCAGTAAGCACAGGGAAATATCTGCTTCTAAATCCAAAACGCAGCTATCTAACAGAACGGTTGTCAATGTGTGCACTCAACTTCCAGAGTTAAACCCGTGTGTGGATTCAGCAGTCTGCAAACACTTTCTCTGCAGAGTCCCAAAACAGGGGTTTTCAGCCCATTACCGGCATATGGAAGAAACAGCAGTAAGCACAGGGAAATATCTGCTTCTAAATCCAAAACGCAGCTATCTAACAGAACGGTTGTCAATGTGTGCACTCAACTTCCAGAGTTAAACCGGTGTGTGGATTCAGCAGTCTGCAAACACTTTCTCTGCAGAGTCCCAAAACAGGCGTTTTCAGCCCATTACCGGCATATGGAAGAAACAGCAGTAAGCACAGGGAAATATCTGCTTCTAAATCCAAAACGCAGCTATCTAACAGAACGGTTGTCAATGTGTGCACTCAACTTCCAGAGTTAAACCGGTGTGTGGATTCAGCAGTCTGCAAACACATTCTCTGCAGAGTCCCAAAACAGGCGTTTTCAGCCCATTACCGGCATATGGAAGAAACAGCAGTAAGCATAGGGAAATATCTGCTTCTAAATCCAAAACGCAGCTATCTAACAGAAAGGTTGTCAATGTGTGCACTCAACTTCCAGAGTTAAACCCGTGTGTAGATTCAGCAGTCTGCAAACACTTTTTGTGCAGAGTCTCAAAACAGGCGTTTTCAGCCCAATAGGGGCATATGGAAGAAACAGCAGTAAGCACAGGGAAATATCTGCTTCTAAATCCAAAACGCAGCTATCTAACAGAACGGTTGTCAATGTGTGCACTCACCTTCCAGAGTTAAACCCGTGTGTGGATTCAGCAGTCTGCAAACACTTTCTCTGCAGAGTCCCAAAACAGGCGTTTTCAGCCCATTACCGGCATATGGAAGAAACAGCAGTAAGCACAGGGAAATATCTGCTTCTAAATCCAAAACGCAGCTTTCTAACAGAACGGTTGTCAATGTGTGCACTCAACTTCCAGAGTTAAACCCGTGTGTGGATTCAGCAGTCTGCAAACACTTTCTCTGCAGAGTCCCAAAACAGGCGTTTTCAGCCCATTACCGACATAAGGAAGAAACAGCAGTAATCACAGGGAAATATCTGCTTCTAAATCCAAAACGCAGCTATCTAACAGAACGGTTGTCAATGTGTGCACTCAACTTCCAGAGTTAAACCCGTGTGTGGATTCAGCAGTCTGCAAACACTTTCTCTGCAGAGTCCCAAAACAGGCGTTTTCAGCCCATTACCGGCATATGGAAGAAACAGCAGTAATCGCAGGGAAATATCTGCTTCTAAATCCAAAACGCAGGTATCTAACAGAACGGTTGTCAATGTGTGCACTCAACTTCCAGAGTTAAACCCGTGTGTGGATTCAGCAGGCTGCAAACACTTTCTCTGCAGAGTCCCAAAACAGGCGTTTTCAGCCCATTACCGGCATATGGAAGAAACAGCAGTAAGCGCAGGGAAATATCTGCTTCTAAATCCAAAACGCAGCTATCTAACAGAACGGTTGTCAATGTATGCACTCAACTTCCAGAGTTAAACCCGTGTGTGGATTCAGCAGTCTGCAAACACTTTCTCTGCAGAGTCGCAAAACAGGCGTTTTCAGCCCATTACCGGCATATGGAAGAAACAGCAGTAAGCACAGGGAAATATCTGCTTCTAAATCCAAAACGAAGCTATCTAACAGAACGGTTTTCAATGTGTGCACTCAACTTCCAGAGTTAAACCCGTGTGTGGATTCAGCAGTCTGCAAACACTTTCTCTACAGAGTCCCAAAACAGGCGTTTTCAGCCCATTACCGGCATATGGAAGAAACAGCAGTAAGCACAGGGAAATATCTGCTTCTAAATCCAAAACGCAGCTATCTAACAGAACGGTTGTCAATGTGTGCACTCAACTTCCAGAGTTAAACCCGTGTGTGGATTCAGCAGTCTGCAAACACTTTCTCTGCAGAGTCCCAAAACAGGCGTTTTCAGCCCATTACCGGCATATGGAAGAAACAGCAGTAAGCACAGGCAAATATCTGCATCTAAATCCAAAACGCAGCTATCTAACAGAACGGTTGTCAATGTGTGCACTCAACTTCCAGAGTTAAACCCGTGTGTGGATTCAGCAGTCTGCAAACACTTTCTCTGCAGAGTCCCAAACAGGCGTTTTCAGCCCATTACCGGCATATGGAAGAAACAGCAGTAAGCACAGGGAAATATCTGCTTCTAAATCCAAAACGCAGCTATCTAACAGAACGGTTGTCAATGTGTGCACTCAACTTCCAGAGTTAAACCCGTGTATGGATTCAGCAATCTGCAAACACTTTCTCTGCAGAGTCCCAAAACAGGCGTTTTCAGCCCATTACCGGCATATGGAAGAAACAGCAGTAAGCACAGGGAAATATCTGCTTCTAAATCCAAAACGCAGCTATCTAACAGAACGGTTGTCAATGTGTGCACTCAACTTCCAGAGTTAAACCCGTGTGTGGATTCAGCAGTCTGCAAACACTTTCTCTGCAGAGTCCCAAAACAGGCGTTTTCAGCCCATTACCGGCATATGGAAGAAACAGCAGTAAGCACAGGGAAATATCTGCTTCTAAATCCAAAACGCAGCTATCTAACAGAACGGTTGTCAATGTGTGCACTCAACTTGCAGAGTTAAACCCGTGTGTGGATTCAGCAGTCTGCAAACACTTTCTCTGCAGAGTCCCAAAACAGGCGTTTTCAGCCCATTACCGGCATATGGAAGAAACAGCAGTAAGCACAGGGAAATATCTGCTTCTAAATCCAAAACGCAGCTATCTAACAGAACGGTTGTCAATGTGTGCACTCAACTTCCAGAGTTAAACCGGTGTGTGGATTCAGCAGTCTGCAAACACTTTCTCTGCAGAGTCCCAAAACAGGCGTTTTCAGCCCATTACCGGCATATGGAAGAAACAGCAGTAAGCATAGGGAAATATCTGCTTCTAAATCCAAAACGCAGCTATCTAACAGAACGGTTGTCAATGTGTGCACTCAACTTCCAGAGTTAAACCCGTGTGTGGATTCAGCAGTCTGCAAACACTTTTTGTGCAGAGTCTCAAAACAGGCGTTTTCAGCCCAATAGGGGCATATGGAAGAAACAGCCGTAAGCACAGGGAAATATCTGCTTCTAAATCCAAAACGCAGCTATCTAACCGAATGGTTGTCAATGTGTGCACTCAACATCCAGAGTTAGACCCGTGTGTGGATTCAGCAGTCTGCAAACACTTTCTCTGCAGAGTCCCAAAACAGGCGTTTTCAACCCTTTATCGGCATATGGAAGAAACAGCAGTAAGCATAGGGAAATATCTGCTTCTAAATCCAAAACGCAGCTATCTAACAGAACGGTTGTCAATGTGTGCACTCAACTTCCAGAGTTAAACCCGTGTGTGGATTCAGCAGTCTGCAAACACTTTTTGTGCAGAGTCTCAAAACAGGCGTTTTCAGCCCAATAGGGGCATATGGAAGAAACAGCAGTAAGCACAGGGAAATATCTGCTTCTAAATCCAAAACGCAGCTATCTAACAGAACGGTTGTCAATGTGTGCACTCAACTTCCAGAGTTAAACCCGTGTGTGGATTCAGCAGTCTGCAAACACTTTCTCTGCAGAGTCCCAAAACAGGCGTTTTCAGCCCATTACCGGCATATGGAAGAAACAGCAGTAAGCACAGGGAAATATCTGCTTCTAAATCCAAAACGCAGCTATCTAACAGAACGGTTTTCAATGTGTGCACTCAACTTCCAGAGTTAAACCCGTGTGTGGATTCAGCAGTCTGCAAACACTTTCTCTGCAGAGTCCCAAAACAGGCGTTTTCAGCCCATTACCGGCATATGGAAGAAACAGCAGTAAGCGCAGGGAAATATCTGCTTCTAAATCCAAAACGCACCTATCTAACAGAACGGTTGTCAATGTGTGCACTCAACTTCCAGAGTTAAACCCGTGTGTGGATTCAGCAGTCTGCAAACACTTTCTCTGCAGAGTCCCAAAACAGGCGTTTTCAGCCCATTACCGGCATATGGAAGAAACAGCAGTAAGCACAGGGAAATATCTGCTTCTAAATCCAAAACGAAGCTATCTAACAGAACGGTTTTCAATGCGTGCACTCAACTTCCAGAGTTAAACCCGTGTGTGGATTCAGCAGTCTGCAAACACTTTCTCTGCAGAGTCCCAAAACAGGCGTTTTCAGCCCATTACCGGCATATGGAAGAAACAGCTGTAAGCACAGGGAAATATCTGCTTCTAAATTCAAAACGCAGCTATATAACAGAACGGTTGTCAATGTGTACACTCAACTTCCAGAGTTAAACCCGTGTGTGGATTCAGCAGTCTGCAAACACTTTCTCTGCAGAGTCCCAAAACAGGCGTTTTCAGCCCATTACCGGCATATGGAAGAAACAGCAGTAAGCACAGGGAAATATCTGCCTCTAAATCCAAAACGCAGCTATCTAACAGAACGGTTGTCAATGTGTGCACTCAACTTCAAGAGTTAAACCCGTGTGTTTATTCAGCAGTCTGCAAACACTTTCTCTGCAGAGTCCCAAAACAGGCGTTTTCAGCCCATTACCGGCATATGGAAGAAACAGCAGTAAGCACAGGGAAATATCTGCTTCTAAATCCAAAACGCAGCTATCTAACAGAACGGTTGTCAATGTGTGCACTCAACTTCCAGAGTTAAACCCGTGTGTGGATTCAGCAGTCTGCAAACACTTTCTCTGCAGAGTCCCAAAACAGGCGTTTTCAGCCCATTACCGGCATATGGAAGAAACAGCAGTAAGCACAGGGAAATATCTGCTTCTAAATCCAAAACGCAGCTATCTAACAGAACGGTTGTCAATGTGTGCACTCAACTTCCAGAGTTAAACCCGTGTGTGGATTCAGCAGTCTGCAAACACTTTCTCTGCAGAGTCCCAAAACAGGTGTTTTCAGCCCATTACCGGCATATGGAAGAAACAGCAGTAAGCGCAGGGAAATATCTGCTTCTAAATCCAAAACGCAGCTATCTAACAGAACGGTTGTCAATGTGTGCACTCAACTTCCAGAGTTAAACCCGTGTGTGGATTCAGCAGTCTGCAAACACTTTCTCTGCAGAGTCCCAAAACAGGCGTTTTCAGCCCATTACCGGCATATGGAAGAAACAGCAGTAAGCACAGGGAAATATCTGCTTCTAAATCCAAAACGAAGCTATCTAACAGAACGGTTTTCAATGTGTGCACTCAACTTCCAGAGTTAAACCCGTGTGTGGATTCAGCAGTCTGCAAACACTTTCTCTACAGAGTCCCAAAACAGGCGTTTTCAGCCCATTACCGGCATATGGAAGAAACAGCAGTAAGCACAGGGAAATATCTGCTTCTAAATCCAAAACGCAGCTATCTAACAGAACGGTTGTCAATGTGTGCACTCAACTTCCAGAGTTAAACCCGTGTGTGGATTCAGCAGTCTGCAAACACTTTCTCTGCAGAGTCCCAAAACAGGCGTTTTCAGCCCATTACCGGCATATGGAAGAAACAGCAGTAAGCACAGGCAAATATCTGCATCTAAATCCAAAACGCAGCTATCTAACAGAACGGTTGTCAATGTGTGCACTCAACTTCCAGAGTTAAACCCGTGTGTGGATTCAGCAGTCTGCAAACACTTTCTCTGCAGAGTCCCAAACAGGCGTTTTCAGCCCATTACCGGCATATGGAAGAAACAGCAGTAAGCACAGGGAAATATCTGCTTCTAAATCCAAAACGCAGCTATCTAACAGAACGGTTGTCAATGTGTGCACTCAACTTCCAGAGTTAAACCCGTGTATGGATTCAGCAATCTGCAAACACTTTCTCTGCAGAGTCCCAAAACAGGCGTTTTCAGCCCATTACCGGCATATGGAAGAAACAGCAGTAAGCACAGGGAAATATCTGCTTCTAAATCCAAAACGCAGCTATCTAACAGAACGGTTGTCAATGTGTGCACTCAACTTCCAGAGTTAAACCCGTGTGTGGATTCAGCAGTCTGCAAACACTTTCTCTGCAGAGTCCCAAAACAGGCGTTTTCAGCCCATTACCGGCATATGGAAGAAACAGCAGTAAGCACAGGGAAATATCTGCTTCTAAATCCAAAACGCAGCTATCTAACAGAACGGTTGTCAATGTGTGCACTCAACTTGCAGAGTTAAACCCGTGTGTGGATTCAGCAGTCTGCAAACACTTTCTCTGCAGAGTCCCAAAACAGGCGTTTTCAGCCCATTACCGGCATATGGAAGAAACAGCAGTAAGCACAGGGAAATATCTGCTTCTAAATCCAAAACGCAGCTATCTAACAGAACGGTTGTCAATGTGTGCACTCAACTTCCAGAGTTAAACCGGTGTGTGGATTCAGCAGTCTGCAAACACTTTCTCTGCAGAGTCCCAAAACAGGCGTTTTCAGCCCATTACCGGCATATGGAAGAAACAGCAGTAAGCATAGGGAAATATCTGCTTCTAAATCCAAAACGCAGCTATCTAACAGAACGGTTGTCAATGTGTGCACTCAACTTCCAGAGTTAAACCCGTGTGTGGATTCAGCAGTCTGCAAACACTTTTTGTGCAGAGTCTCAAAACAGGCGTTTTCAGCCCAATAGGGGCATATGGAAGAAACAGCCGTAAGCACAGGGAAATATCTGCTTCTAAATCCAAAACGCAGCTATCTAACCGAATGGTTGTCAATGTGTGCACTCAACATCCAGAGTTAGACCCGTGTGTGGATTCAGCAGTCTGCAAACACTTTCTCTGCAGAGTCCCAAAACAGGCGTTTTCAACCCTTTATCGGCATATGGAAGAAACAGCAGTAAGCATAGGGAAATATCTGCTTCTAAATCCAAAACGCAGCTATCTAACAGAACGGTTGTCAATGTGTGCACTCAACTTCCAGAGTTAAACCCGTGTGTGGATTCAGCAGTCTGCAAACACTTTTTGTGCAGAGTCTCAAAACAGGCGTTTTCAGCCCAATAGGGGCATATGGAAGAAACAGCAGTAAGCACAGGGAAATATCTGCTTCTAAATCCAAAACGCAGCTATCTAACAGAACGGTTGTCAATGTGTGCACTCAACTTCCAGAGTTAAACCCGTGTGTGGATTCAGCAGTCTGCAAACACTTTCTCTGCAGAGTCCCAAAACAGGCGTTTTCAGCCCATTACCGGCATATGGAAGAAACAGCAGTAAGCGCAGGGAAATATCTGCTTCTAAATCCAAAACGCAGCTATCTAACAGAACGGTTGTCAATGTGTGCACTCAACTTCCAGAGTTAAACCCGTGTGTGGATTCAGCAGTCTGCAAACACTTTCTCTGCAGAGTCCCAAAACAGGCGTTTTCAGCCCATTACCGGCATATGGAAGAAACAGCAGTAAGCACAGGGAAATATCTGCTTCTAAATCCAAAACGCAGCTATCTAACAGAACGGTTTTCAATGTGTGCACTCAACTTCCAGAGTTAAACCCGTGTGTGGATTCAGCAGTCTGCAAACACTTTCTCTGCAGAGTCCCAAAACAGGCGTTTTCAGCCCATTACCGGCATATGGAAGAAACAGCAGTAAGCGCAGGGAAATATCTGCTTCTAAATCCAAAACGCACCTATCTAACAGAACGGTTGTCAATGTGTGCACTCAACTTCCAGAGTTAAACCCGTGTGTGGATTCAGCAGTCTGCAAACACTTTCTCTGCAGAGTCCCAAAACAGGCGTTTTCAGCCCATTACCGGCATATGGAAGAAACAGCAGTAAGCACAGGGAAATATCTGCTTCTAAATCCAAAACGAAGCTATCTAACAGAACGGTTTTCAATGCGTGCACTAAACTTCCAGAGTTAAACCCGTGTGTGGATTCAGCAGTCTGCAAACACTTTCTCTGCAGAGTCCCAAAACAGGCGTTTTCAGCCCATTACCGGCATATGGAAGAAACAGCTGTAAGCACAGGGAAATATCTGCTTCTAAATTCAAAACGCAGCTATATAACAGAACGGTTGTCAATGTGTACACTCAACTTCCAGAGTTAAACCCGTGTGTGGATTCAGCAGTCTGCAAACACTTTCTCTGCAGAGTCCCAAAACAGGCGTTTTCAGCCCATTACCGGCATATGGAAGAAACAGCAGTAAGCACAGGGAAATATCTGCCTCTAAATCCAAAACGCAGCTATCTAACAGAACGGTTGTCAATGTGTGCACTCAACTTCAAGAGTTAAACCCGTGTGTTTATTCAGCAGTCTGCAAACACTTTCTCTGCAGAGTCCCAAAACAGGCGTTTTCAGCCCATTACCGGCATATGGAAGAAACAGCAGTAAGCACAGGGAAATATCTGCTTCTAAATCCAAAACGCAGCTATCTAACAGAACGGTTGTCAATGTGTGCACTCAACTTCCAGAGTTAAACCCGTGTGTGGATTCAGCAGTCTGCAAACACTTTCTCTGCAGAGTCCCAAAACAGGCGTTTTCAGCCCATTACCGGCATATGGAAGAAACAGCAGTAAGCACAGGGAAATATCTGCTTCTAAATCCAAAACGCAGCTATCTAACAGAACGGTTGTCAATGTGTGCACTCAACTTCCAGAGTTAAACCCGTGTGTGGATTCAGCAGTCTGCAAACACTTTCTCTGCAGAGTCCCAAAACAGGTGTTTTCAGCCCATTACCGGCATATGGAAGAAACAGCAGTAAGCGCAGGGAAATATCTGCTTCTAAATCCAAAACGCAGCTATCTAACAGAACGGTTGTCAATGTGTGCACTCAACTTCCAGAGTTAAACCCGTGTGTGGATTCAGCAGTCTGCAAACACTTTCTCTGCAGAGTCCCAAAACAGGCGTTTTCAGCCCATTACCGGCATATGGAAGAAACAGCAGTAAGCATAGGGAAATATCTGCTTCTACATCCAAAACGCAGCTATCTAACAGAACGGTTGTCAATGTGTGCACTCAACTTCCAGAGTTAAACCCGTGTGTGGATTCAGCAGTCTGCAAACACTTTTTGTGCAGAGTCTCAAAACAGGCGTTTTCAGCCCAATAGGGGCATATGGAAGAAACAGCAGTAAGCACAGGGAAATATCTGCTTCTAAATCCAAAACGCAGCTATCTAACAGAACGGTTGTCAATGTATGCACTCAACTTCCAGAGGTAAACCCGTGTGTGGATTCAGCAGTCTGCAAACACTTTCTCTGCAGAATCCCAAAACAGGCGTTTTCAGCCCATTACCGGCATATGGAAGAAACAGCAGTAAGCGCAGGGAAATATCTGCTTCTAAATCCAAAACGCAGCTATCTAACAGAACGGTTGTCAATGTGTGCACTCAACTTCCAGAGTTAGACCCGTGTGTGGATTCAGCAGTCTGCAAACACTTTCTCTGCAGAGTCCCAAAACAGGCGTTTTCAGCCCATTACCGGCATATGGAAGAAACAGCAGTAAGCACAGGGAAATATCTGCTTCTAAATCCAAAACGCAGCTATCTAACAGAACGGTTGTCAATGTGTGCACTCAACTTCCAGAGTTAAACCCGTGTGTGGATTCAGCAGTCTGCAAACACTTTCTCTGCAGAGTCCCAAAACAGGTGTTTTCAGCCCTTTACCGGCATATGAAAGAAACAGCAGTAAGCACAGGGAAATATTTGCTTCTAAATCCAAAACGCAGCAATCTAACAGAACGGTTGTCAATGTGTGCACTCAACTTCCAGAGTTAAACCCGTGTGTGGATTCAGCAGTCTGCAAACACTTTCTCTACAGAGTCCCAAAACAGGCGTTTTCAGCCCATTACCGGCATATGGAAGAAACAGCAGTAAGCACAGGGAAATATCTGCTTCTAAATCCAAAACGCAGCTATCTAACAGAACGGTTGTCAATGTGTGCACTCAACTTGCAGAGTTAAACCCGTGTGTGGATTCAGCAGTCTGCAAACACTTTCTCTGCAGAGTCCCAAAACAGGCGTTTTCAGCCCATTACCGGCATATGGAAGAAACAGAAGTAAGCACAGGGAAATATCTGCTTTTAAATCCAAAACGCGGCTATCTAACAGAACGGTTGTCAATGTGTGCACTCAACTTCCAGAGTTAAACCCGTGTGTGGATTCAGCAGTCTGCAAACACTTTCTCTGCAGAGTCCCAAAACAAGTGTTTTCAGCCCATTACCGGCATATGGAAGAAACAGCAGTAAGCACAGCGAAATATCTGCTTCTAAATCCAAAACGCAGCTCTCTAACAGAACGGTTGTCAATGTGTGCACTCAACTTCCAGAGTTAAACCCGTGTGTGGATTCAGCAGTCTGCAAACACTTTCTCTGCAGAGTCCCAAAACAGGTGTTTTCAGCCCACTACCGGCATATGGAAGAAACAGCAGTAAGCGCAGGGAAATATCTGCTTCTAAATCCAAAACGCAGCTATCTAACAGAACGGTTGTCAATGTGTGCACTCAACTTCCAGAGTTAAACCCGTGTGTGGATTCAGCAGTCTGCAAACACTTTCTCTGCAGAGTCCCAAAACAGGCGTTTTCAGCCCATTACCGGCATATGGAAGAAACAGCAGTAAGCATAGGGAAATATCTGCTTCTACATCCAAAACGCAGCTATCTAACAGAACGGTTGTCAATGTGTGCACTCAACTTCCAGAGTTAAACCCGTGTGTGGATTCAGCAATCTGCAAACACTTTTTGTGCAGAGTCTCAAAACAGGCGTTTTCAGCCCAATAGGGGCATATGGAAGAAACAGCAGTAAGCACAGGGAAATATCTGCTTCTAAATCCAAAACGCAGCTATCTAACAGAACGGTTGTCAATGTGTGCACTCAACTTCCAGAGTTAAACCCGTGTGTGGATTCAGCAGTCTGCAAACACTTTCTCTGCAAAATCCCAAAACAGGCGTTTTCAGCCCATTACCGGCATATGGAAGAAACAGCAGTAAGCACAGGGAAATATCTGCTTCTAAATCCAAAACGCAGCTATCTAACAGAACGGTTGTCAATGTGTGCACTCAACTTCCAGAGTTAAACCCGTGTGTGGATTCAGCAGTCTGCAAACACTTTCTCTGCAGAGTCCCAAAACCGCCGTTTTCAGCCCATTCCCGGCATATGGAAGAAACAGCAGTAAGCGCAGGGAAATATCTGCTTCTAAATCCAAAACGCAGCTATCTAACAGAACGGTTGTCAATGTGTGCACTCAACTTCCAGAGTTAAACCCGTGTGTGGATTCAGCAGTCTGCAAACACTTTCTCTGCAGAGTCCCAAAACAGGCGTTTTCAGCCCATTACCGGCATATGGAAGAAACAGCAGTAATCGCAGGGAAATATCTGCTTCTAAATCCAAAACGCAGCTATCTAACAGAACGGTTGTCAATGTGTGCACTCAACTTCCAGAGTTAAACCCGTGTGTGGATTCAGCAGTCTGCAAACACTTTCTCTGCAGAGTCCCAAAACATGCGTTTTCAGCCCATTACCGGCATATGGAAGAAACAGCAGTAATCGCAGGGAAATATCTGCTTCTAAATCCAAAATGCAGCTATCTAACAGAACGGTTGTCAATGTGTGCACTCAACTTCCAGAGTTAAACCCGTGTGTGGATTCAGCAGTCTGCAAACACTTTCTCTGCAGAGTCCCAAAACAGTCGTTTTCAGCCCATTACCGGCATATGGAAGAAACAGCAGTAAGCACAGGGAAATATCTGCTTCTAAATCCAAAACGCAGCTATCTAACAGAACGGTTGTCAATGTGTGCACTCAACTTCCAGAGTTAAACCCGTGTGTGGATTCAGCAGTCTGCAAACACTTTCTCTGCAGAGTCCCAAAACAGGCGTTTTCAGCCCATTACCGGCATATGGAAGAAACAGCAGTAAGCACAGGGAAATATCTGCTTCTAAATCCAAAACGCAGCTATCTAACAGAACGGTTGTCAATGTGTGCACTCAACTTCCAGAGTTAAACCCGTGTGTGGATTCAGCAGTCTGCAAACACTTTCTCTGCAGAGTCCCAAAACCTGCGTTTTCAGCCCATTACCGGCATATGGAAGAAACAGCAGTAAGCGCAGGGAAATATCTCCTTCTAAATCCAAAACGGAGCTATGTAACAGAACGGTTGTCAATGTGTGCACTCAACTTGCAGAGTTAAACCCGTGTGTGGATTCAGCAGTCTGCAAACACTTTCTCTGCAGAGTCCCAAAACAGGCGTTTTCAGCCCATTACCGGCATATGGAAGAAACAGCAGTAAGCACAGGGAAATATCTGCTTCTAAATCCAAAACGCAGCTATCTAACAGAACGGTTGTCAATGTGTGCACTCAACTTGCAGAGTTAAACCCGTGTGTGGATTCAGCAGTCTGCAAACACTTTCTCTGCAGAGTCCCAAAACAGGCGTTTTCAGCCCATTACCGGCATACGGAAGAAACAGCAGTAAGCACAGGGAAATATCTGCTTCTAAATCCAAAACGCAGCTATCTAACAGAACGGTTGTCAATGTGTGCACTCAACTTCCAGAGTTAAACCCGTGTGTGGATTCAGCAGTCTGCAAACACTTTCTCTGCAGAGTCCCAAAACAGGCGTTTTCAGCCCATTACCGGCATACGGAAGAAACAGCAGTAAGCCCAGGGAAATATCTGCTTCTAAATCCAAAACGCAGCTATCTAACAGAACGGTTGTCAATGTGTGCACTCAACTTCCAGAGGTAAACCCGTGTGTGCATTCAGCAGTCTGCAAACACTTTCTCTGCAGAGTCCCAAAACAGGCGTTTTCATCCCATTACCGGCATATGGAAGAAACAGCAATAAGCACAGGGAAATATCTGCTTCTAAATCCAAAACGCAGCTATCTAACAGAACGGTTGTCAATGTATGCACTCAACTTCCAGAGGTAAACCCGTGTGTGGATTCAGCAGTCTGCAAACACTTTCTCTGCAGAGTCCCAAAACAGGCGTTTTCAGCCCATTACCGGCATATGGAAGAAACAGCAGTAAGCGCAGGGAAATATCTGCTTCTAAATCCAAAACGCAGCTATCTAACAGAACGGTTGTCAATGTGTGCACTCAACTTCCAGAGTTAGACCCGTGTGTGGATTCAGCAGTCTGCAAACACTTTCTCTGCAGAGTCCCAAAACAGGCGTTTTCAGCCCATTACCGGCATATGGAAGAAACAGCAGTAAGCACAGGGAAATATCTGCTTCTAAATCCAAAACGCAGCTATCTAACAGAACGGTTGTCAATGTGTGCACTCAACTTCCAGTGTTAAACCGCTGTGTGGATTCAGCAGTCTGCAAACACTTTCTCTGCAGAGTCCCAAAACAGGCGTTTTCAGCCCATTACCGGCATATGGAAGAAACAGCAGTAAGCACAGGGAAATATCTGCTTCTAAATCCAAAACGCAGCTATCTAACAGAACGGTTGTCAATGTGTGCACTCAACTTCCAGAGTTAAACCCGTGTGTGGATTCAGCAGTCTGCAAACACTTTCTCTGCAGAGTCCCAAAACAGGTGTTTTCAGCCCTTTACCGGCATATGAAAGAAACAGCAGTAAGCACAGGGAAATATTTGCTTCTAAATCCAAAACGCAGCAATCTAACAGAACGGTTGTCAATGTGTGCACTCAACTTCCAGAGTTAAACCCGTGTGTGGATTCAGCAGTCTGCAAACACTTTCTCTACAGAGTCCCAAAACAGGCGTTTTCAGCCCATTACCGGCATATGGAAGAAACAGCAGTAAGCACAGGGAAATATCTGCTTCTAAATCCAAAACGCAGCTATCTAACAGAACGGTTGTCAATGTGTGCACTCAACTTGCAGAGTTAAACCCGTGTGTGGATTCAGCAGTCTGCAAACACTTTCTCTGCAGAGTCCCAAAACAGGCGTTTTCAGCCCATTACCGGCATATGGAAGAAACAGAAGTAAGCACAGGGAAATATCTGCTTTTAAACCCAAAACGCGGCTATCTAACAGAACGGTTGTCAATGTGTGCACTCAACTTCCAGAGTTAAACCCGTGTGTGGATTCAGCAGTCTGCAAACACTTTCTCTGCAGAGTCCCAAAACAAGTGTTTTCAGCACATTACCGGCATATGGAAGAAACAGCAGTAAGCACAGCGAAATATCTGCTTCTAAATCCAAAACGCAGCTCTCTAACAGAACGGTTGTCAATGTGTGCACTCAACTTCCAGAGTTAAACCCGTGTGTGGATTCAGCAGTCTGCAAACACTTTCTCTGCAGAGTCCCAAAACAGGTGTTTTCAGCCCATTACCGGCATATGGAAGAAACAGCAGTAAGCGCAGGGAAATATCTGCTTCTAAATCCAAAACGCAGCTATCTAACAGAACGGTTGTCAATGTGTGCACTCAACTTCCAGAGTTAAACCCGTGTGTGGATTCAGCAGTCTGCAAACACTTTCTCTGCAGAGTCCCAAAACAGGCGTTTTCAGCCCATTACCGGCATATGGAAGAAACAGCAGTAAGCATAGGGAAATATCTGCTTCTACATCCAAAACGCAGCTATCTAACAGAACGGTTGTCAATGTGTGCACTCAACTTCCAGAGTTAAACCCGTGTGTGGATTCAGCAGTCTGCAAACACTTTTTGTGCAGAGTCTCAAAACAGGCGTTTTCAGCCCAATAGGGGCATATGGAAGAAACAGCAGTAAGCACAGGGAAATATCTGCTTCTAAATCCAAAACGCAGCTATCTAACAGAACGGTTGTCAATGTGTGCACTCAACTTCCAGAGTTAAACCCGTGTGTGGATTCAGCAGTCTGCAAACACTTTCTCTGCAAAGTCCCAAAACAGTCGTTTTCAGCCCATTACCGGCATATGGAAGAAACAGCAGTAAGCACAGGGAAATATCTGCTTCTAAATCCAAAACGCAGCTATCTAACAGAACGGTTGTCAATGTGTGCACTCAACTTCCAGAGTTAAACCCGTGTGTGGATTCAGCAGTCTGCAAACACTTTCTCTGCAGAGTCCCAAAACCGCCGTTTTCAGCCCATTACCGGCATATGGAAGAAACAGCAGTAAGCGCAGGGAAATATCTGCTTCTAAATCCAAAACGCAGCTATCTAACAGAACGGTTGTCAATGTGTGCACTCAACTTCCAGAGTTAAACCCGTGTGTGGATTCAGCAGTCTGCAAACACTTTCTCTGCAGAGTCCCAAAACAGGCGTTTTCAGCCCATTACCGGCATATGGAAGAAACAGCAGTAATCGCAGGGAAATATCTGCTTCTAAATCCAAAACGCAGCTGTCTAACAGAACGGTTGTCAATGTGTGCACTCAACTTCCAGAGTTAAACCCGTGTGTGGATTCAGCAGTCTGCAAACACTTTCTCTGCAGAGTCCCAAAACATGCGTTTTCAGCCCATTACCGGCATATGGAAGAAACAGCAGTAATCGCAGGGAAATATCTGCTTCTAAATCCAAAATGCAGCTATCTAACAGAACGGTTGTCAATGTGTGCACTCAACTTCCAGAGTTAAACCCGTGTGTGGATTCAGCAGTCTGCAAACACTTTCTCTGCAGAGTCCCAAAACAGGCGTTTTCAGCCCATTACCGGCATATGGAAGAAACAGCAGTAAGCACAGGGAAATATCTGCTTCTAAATCCAAAACGCAGCTATCTAAAAGAACGGTTGTCAATGTGTGCACTCAACTTCCAGAGTTAAACCCGTGTGTGGATTCAGCAGTCTGCAAACACTTTCTCTGCAGAGTCCCAAAACAGGCGTTTTCAGCCCATTACCGGCATATGGAAGAAACAGCAGTAAGCACAGGGAAATATCTGCTTCTAAATCCAAAACGCAGCTATCTAACAGAACGGTTGTCAATGTGTGCACTCAACTTCCAGAGTTAAACCCGTGTGTGGATTCAGCAGTCTGCAAACACTTTCTCTGCAGAGTCCCAAAACCTGCGTTTTCAGCCCATTACCGGCATATGGAAGAAACAGCAGTAAGCGCAGGGAAATATCTCCTTCTAAATCCAAAACGGAGCTATGTAACAGAACGGTTGTCAATGTGTGCACTCAACTTGCAGAGTTAAACCCGTGTGTGGATTCAGCAGTCTGCAAACACTTTCTCTGCAGAGTCCCAAAACAGGCGTTTTCAGCCCATTACCGGCATATGGAAGAAACAGCAGTAAGCACAGGGAAATATCTGCTTCTAAATCCAAAACGCAGCTATCTAACAGAACGGTTGTCAATGTGTGCACTCAACTTGCAGAGTTAAACCCGTGTGTGGATTCAGCAGTCTGCAAACACTTTCTCTGCAGAGTCCCAAAACAGGCGTTTTCAGCCCATTACCGGCATACGGAAGAAACAGCAGTAAGCACAGGGAAATATCTGCTTCTAAATCCAAAACGCAGCTATCTAACAGAACGGTTGTCAATGTGTGCACTCAACTTCCAGAGTTAAACCCGTGTGTGGATTCAGCAGTCTGCAAACACTTTCTCTGCAGAGTCCCAAAACAGGCGTTTTCAGCCCATTACCGGCATACGGAAGAAACAGCAGTAAGCCCAGGGAAATATCTGCTTCTAAATCCAAAACGCAGCTATCTAACAGAACGGTTGTCAATGTGTGCACTCAACTTCCAGAGGTAAACCCGTGTGTGCATTCAGCAGTCTGCAAACACTTTCTCTGCAGAGTCCCAAAACAGGCGTTTTCATCCCATTACCGGCATATGGAAGAAACAGCAATAAGCACAGGGAAATATCTGCTTCTAAATCCAAAACGCAGCTATCTAACAGAACGGTTGTCAATGTATGCACTCAACTTCCAGAGGTAAACCCGTGTGTGGATTCAGCAGTCTGCAAACACTTTCTCTGCAGAGTCCCAAAACAGGCGTTTTCAGCCCATTACCGGCATATGGAAGAAACAGCAGTAAGCGCAGGGAAATATCTGCTTCTAAATCCAAAACGCAGCTATCTAACAGAACGGTTGTCAATGTGTGCACTCAACTTCCAGAGTTAGACCCGTGTGTGGATTCAGCAGTCTGCAAACACTTTCTCTGCAGAGTCCCAAAACAGGCGTTTTCAGCCCATTACCGGCATATGGAAGAAACAGCAGTAAGCAAAGGGAAATATCTGCTTCTAAATCCAAAACGCAGCTATCTAACAGAACGGTTGTCAATGTGTGCACTCAACTTCCAGAGTTAAACCGGTGTGTGGATTCAGCAGTCTGCAAACACTTTCTCTGCAGAGTCCCAAAACAGGCGTTTTCAGCCCATTACCGGCATATGGAAGAAACAGCAGTAAGCACAGGGAAATATCTGCTTCTAAATCCAAAACGCAGCTATCTAACAGAACGGTTGACAATGTGTGCACTCAACTTCCAGAGTTAAACCCGTGTGTGGATTCAGCAGTCTGCAAACACTTTCTCTGCAGAGTCCCAAAACAGGTGTTTTCAGCCCATTACCGGCATATGAAAGAAACAGCAGTAAGCACAGGGAAATATTTGCTTCTAAATCCAAAACGCAGCAATCTAACAGAACGGTTGTCAATGTGTGCACTCAACTTCCAGAGTTAAACCCGTGTGTGGATTCAGCAGTCTGCAAACACTTTCTCTACAGAGTCCCAAAACAGGCGTTTTCAGCCCATTACCGGCATATGGAAGAAACAGCAGTAAGCACAGGGAAATATCTGCTTCTAAATCCAAAACGCAGCTATCTAACAGAACGGTTGTCAATGTGTGCACTCAACTTGCAGAGTTAAACCCGTGTGTGGATTCAGCAGTCTGCAAACACTTTCTCTGCAGAGTCCCAAAACAGGCGTTTTCAGCCCATTACCGGCATATGGAAGAAACAGAAGTAAGCACAGGGAAATATCTGCTTTTAAATCCAAAACGCAGCTATCTAACAGAACGGTTGTCAATGTGTGCACTCAACTTCCAGAGTTAAACCCGTGTGTGGATTCAGCAGTCTGCAAACACTTTCTCTGCAGAGTCCCAAAACAAGCGTTTTCAGCCCATTACCGGCATATGGAAGAAACAGCAGTAAGCACAGCGAAATATCTGCTTCTAAATCCAAAACGCAGCTCTCTAACAGAACGGTTGTCAATGTGTGCACTCAACTTCCAGAGTTAAACTCGTGTGTGGATTCAGCAGTCTGCAAACACTTTCTCTGCAGAGTCCCAAAACAGGCGTTTTCAGCCCATTACCGGCATATGGAAGAAACAGCAGTAAGCACAGAGAAATATCTGCTTCTAAATCCAAAACGCAGCTATCTAACAGAACGGTTGTCAATGTGTGCACTCAACTTCCAGAGTTAAACCCGTGTGTGGATTCAGCAGTCTGCAAACACTTTTTGTGCAGAGTCTCAAAACAGGCGTTTTCAGCCCAATAGGGGCATATGGAAGAAACAGCAGTAAGCACAGGGAAATATCTGCTTCTAAATCCAAAACGCAGCTATCTAACAGAACGGTTGTCAATGTGTGCACTCAACTTCCAGAGTTAAACCCGTGTGTGGATTCAGCAGTCTGCAAACACTTTCTCTGCAGAGTCCCAAAACAGGCGTTTTCAGCCCATTACCGGCATATGGAAGAAACAGCAGTAAGCACAGGGAAATATCTGCTTCTAAATCCAAAACGCAGCTATCTAACAGAACGGTTGTCAATGTGTGCACTCAACTTCCAGAGTTAAACCGGTGTGTGGATTCAGCAGTCTGCAAACACTTTCTCTGCAGAGTCCCAAAACAGGCGTTTTCAGCCCATTACCGGCATATGGAAGAAACAGCAGTAAGCACAGGGAAATATCTGCTTCTAAATCCAAAACGCAGCTATCTAACAGAACGGTTTTCAATGTGTGCACTCAACTTCCAGAGTTAAACCCGTGTGTGGATTCAGCAGTCTGCAAACACTTTCTCTGCAGAGTCCCAAAACAGGCGTTTTCAGCCCATTACCGGCATATGGAAGAAACAGCAGTAAGCGCAGGGAAATATCTGCTTCTAAATCCAAAACGCACCTATCTAACAGAACGGTTGTCAATGTGTGCACTCAACTTCCAGAGTTAAACCCGTGTGTGGATTCAGCAGTCTGCAAACACTTTCTCTGCAGAGTCCCAAAACAGGCGTTTTCAGCCCATTACCGGCATATGGAAGAAACAGAAGTAAGCACAGGGAAATATCTGCTTTTAAACCCAAAACGCGGCTATCTAACAGAACGGTTGTCAATGTGTGCACTCAACTTCCAGAGTTAAACCCGTGTGTGGATTCAGCAGTCTGCAAACACTTTCTCTGCAGAGTCCCAAAACAAGTGTTTTCAGCACATTACCGGCATATGGAAGAAACAGCAGTAAGCACAGCGAAATATCTGCTTCTAAATCCAAAACGCAGCTCTCTAACAGAACGGTTGTCAATGTGTGCACTCAACTTCCAGAGTTAAACCCGTGTGTGGATTCAGCAGTCTGCAAACACTTTCTCTGCAGAGTCCCAAAACAGGTGTTTTCAGCCCATTACCGGCATATGGAAGAAACAGCAGTAAGCGCAGGGAAATATCTGCTTCTAAATCCAAAACGCAGCTATCTAACAGAACGGTTGTCAATGTGTGCACTCAACTTCCAGAGTTAAACCCGTGTGTGGATTCAGCAGTCTGCAAACACTTTCTCTGCAGAGTCCCAAAACAGGCGTTTTCAGCCCATTACCGGCATATGGAAGAAACAGCAGTAAGCATAGGGAAATATCTGCTTCTACATCCAAAACGCAGCTATCTAACAGAACGGTTGTCAATGTGTGCACTCAACTTCCAGAGTTAAACCCGTGTGTGGATTCAGCAGTCTGCAAACACTTTTTGTGCAGAGTCTCAAAACAGGCGTTTTCAGCCCAATAGGGGCATATGGAAGAAACAGCAGTAAGCACAGGGAAATATCTGCTTCTAAATCCAAAACGCAGCTATCTAACAGAACGGTTGTCAATGTGTGCACTCAACTTCCAGAGTTAAACCCGTGTGTGGATTCAGCAGTCTGCAAACACTTTCTCTGCAAAGTCCCAAAACAGTCGTTTTCAGCCCATTACCGGCATATGGAAGAAACAGCAGTAAGCACAGGGAAATATCTGCTTCTAAATCCAAAACGCAGCTATCTAACAGAACGGTTGTCAATGTGTGCACTCAACTTCCAGAGTTAAACCCGTGTGTGGATTCAGCAGTCTGCAAACACTTTCTCTGCAGAGTCCCAAAACCGCCGTTTTCAGCCCATTACCGGCATATGGAAGAAACAGCAGTAAGCGCAGGGAAATATCTGCTTCTAAATCCAAAACGCAGCTATCTAACAGAACGGTTGTCAATGTGTGCACTCAACTTCCAGAGTTAAACCCGTGTGTGGATTCAGCAGTCTGCAAACACTTTCTCTGCAGAGTCCCAAAACAGGCGTTTTCAGCCCATTACCGGCATATGGAAGAAACAGCAGTAATCGCAGGGAAATATCTGCTTCTAAATCCAAAACGCAGCTGTCTAACAGAACGGTTGTCAATGTGTGCACTCAACTTCCAGAGTTAAACCCGTGTGTGGATTCAGCAGTCTGCAAACACTTTCTCTGCAGAGTCCCAAAACATGCGTTTTCAGCCCATTACCGGCATATGGAAGAAACAGCAGTAATCGCAGGGAAATATCTGCTTCTAAATCCAAAATGCAGCTATCTAACAGAACGGTTGTCAATGTGTGCACTCAACTTCCAGAGTTAAACCCGTGTGTGGATTCAGCAGTCTGCAAACACTTTCTCTGCAGAGTCCCAAAACAGGCGTTTTCAGCCCATTACCGGCATATGGAAGAAACAGCAGTAAGCACAGGGAAATATCTGCTTCTAAATCCAAAACGCAGCTATCTAAAAGAACGGTTGTCAATGTGTGCACTCAACTTCCAGAGTTAAACCCGTGTGTGGATTCAGCAGTCTGCAAACACTTTCTCTGCAGAGTCCCAAAACAGGCGTTTTCAGCCCATTACCGGCATATGGAAGAAACAGCAGTAAGCACAGGGAAATATCTGCTTCTAAATCCAAAACGCAGCTATCTAACAGAACGGTTGTCAATGTGTGCACTCAACTTCCAGAGTTAAACCCGTGTGTGGATTCAGCAGTCTGCAAACACTTTCTCTGCAGAGTCCCAAAACCTGCGTTTTCAGCCCATTACCGGCATATGGAAGAAACAGCAGTAAGCGCAGGGAAATATCTCCTTCTAAATCCAAAACGGAGCTATGTAACAGAACGGTTGTCAATGTGTGCACTCAACTTGCAGAGTTAAACCCGTGTGTGGATTCAGCAGTCTGCAAACACTTTCTCTGCAGAGTCCCAAAACAGGCGTTTTCAGCCCATTACCGGCATATGGAAGAAACAGCAGTAAGCACAGGGAAATATCTGCTTCTAAATCCAAAACGCAGCTATCTAACAGAACGGTTGTCAATGTGTGCACTCAACTTGCAGAGTTAAACCCGTGTGTGGATTCAGCAGTCTGCAAACACTTTCTCTGCAGAGTCCCAAAACAGGCGTTTTCAGCCCATTACCGGCATACGGAAGAAACAGCAGTAAGCCCAGGGAAATATCTGCTTCTAAATCCAAAACGCAGCTATCTAACAGAACGGTTGTCAATGTGTGCACTCAACTTCCAGAGGTAAACCCGTGTGTGCATTCAGCAGTCTGCAAACACTTTCTCTGCAGAGTCCCAAAACAGGCGTTTTCATCCCATTACCGGCATATGGAAGAAACAGCAATAAGCACAGGGAAATATCTGCTTCTAAATCCAAAACGCAGCTATCTAACAGAACGGTTGTCAATGTATGCACTCAACTTCCAGAGGTAAACCCGTGTGTGGATTCAGCAGTCTGCAAACACTTTCTCTGCAGAGTCCCAAAACAGGCGTTTTCAGCCCATTACCGGCATATGGAAGAAACAGCAGTAAGCGCAGGGAAATATCTGCTTCTAAATCCAAAACGCAGCTATCTAACAGAACGGTTGTCAATGTGTGCACTCAACTTCCAGAGTTAGACCCGTGTGTGGATTCAGCAGTCTGCAAACACTTTCTCTGCAGAGTCCCAAAACAGGCGTTTTCAGCCCATTACCGGCATATGGAAGAAACAGCAGTAAGCAAAGGGAAATATCTGCTTCTAAATCCAAAACGCAGCTATCTAACAGAACGGTTGTCAATGTGTGCACTCAACTTCCAGAGTTAAACCGGTGTGTGGATTCAGCAGTCTGCAAACACTTTCTCTGCAGAGTCCCAAAACAGGCGTTTTCAGCCCATTACCGGCATATGGAAGAAACAGCAGTAAGCACAGGGAAATATCTGCTTCTAAATCCAAAACGCAGCTATCTAACAGAACGGTTGTCAATGTGTGCACTCAACTTCCAGAGTTAAACCCGTGTGTGGATTCAGCAGTCTGCAAACACTTTCTCTGCAGAGTCCCAAAACAGGTGTTTTCAGCCCATTACCGGCATATGAAAGAAACAGCAGTAAGCACAGGGAAATATTTGCTTCTAAATCCAAAACGCAGCAATCTAACAGAACGGTTGTCAATGTGTGCACTCAACTTCCAGAGTTAAACCCGTGTGTGGATTCAGCAGTCTGCAAACACTTTCTCTACAGAGTCCCAAAACAGGCGTTTTCAGCCCATTACCGGCATATGGAAGAAACAGCAGTAAGCACAGGGAAATATCTGCTTCTAAATCCAAAACGCAGCTATCTAACAGAACGGTTGTCAATGTGTGCACTCAACTTGCAGAGTTAAACCCGTGTGTGGATTCAGCAGTCTGCAAACACTTTCTCTGCAGAGTCCCAAAACAGGCGTTTTCAGCCCATTACCGGCATATGGAAGAAACAGAAGTAAGCACAGGGAAATATCTGCTTTTAAATCCAAAACGCAGCTATCTAACAGAACGGTTGTCAATGTGTGCACTCAACTTCCAGAGTTAAACCCGTGTGTGGATTCAGCAGTCTGCAAACACTTTCTCTGCAGAGTCCCAAAACAAGCGTTTTCAGCCCATTACCGGCATATGGAAGAAACAGCAGTAAGCACAGCGAAATATCTGCTTCTAAATCCAAAACGCAGCTCTCTAACAGAACGGTTGTCAATGTGTGCACTCAACTTCCAGAGTTAAACTCGTGTGTGGATTCAGCAGTCTGCAAACACTTTCTCTGCAGAGTCCCAAAACAGGCGTTTTCAGCCCATTACCGGCATATGGAAGAAACAGCAGTAAGCACAGAGAAATATCTGCTTCTAAATCCAAAACGCAGCTATCTAACAGAACGGTTGTCAATGTGTGCACTCAACTTCCAGAGTTAAACCCGTGTGTGGATTCAGCAGTCTGCAAACACTTTTTGTGCAGAGTCTCAAAACAGGCGTTTTCAGCCCAATAGGGGCATATGGAAGAAACAGCAGTAAGCACAGGGAAATATCTGCTTCTAAATCCAAAACGCAGCTATCTAACAGAACGGTTGTCAATGTGTGCACTCAACTTCCAGAGTTAAACCCGTGTGTGGATTCAGCAGTCTGCAAACACTTTCTCTGCAGAGTCCCAAAACAGGCGTTTTCAGCCCATTACCGGCATATGGAAGAAACAGCAGTAAGCACAGGGAAATATCTGCTTCTAAATCCAAAACGCAGCTATCTAACAGAACGGTTGTCAATGTGTGCACTCAACTTCCAGAGTTAAACCGGTGTGTGGATTCAGCAGTCTGCAAACACTTTCTCTGCAGAGTCCCAAAACAGGCGTTTTCAGCCCATTACCGGCATATGGAAGAAACAGCAGTAAGCACAGGGAAATATCTGCTTCTAAATCCAAAACGCAGCTATCTAACAGAACGGTTTTCAATGTGTGCACTCAACTTCCAGAGTTAAACCCGTGTGTGGATTCAGCAGTCTGCAAACACTTTCTCTGCAGAGTCCCAAAACAGGCGTTTTCAGCCCATTACCGGCATATGGAAGAAACAGCAGTAAGCGCAGGGAAATATCTGCTTCTAAATCCAAAACGCACCTATCTAACAGAACGGTTGTCAATGTGTGCACTCAACTTCCAGAGTTAAACCCGTGTGTGGATTCAGCAGTCTGCAAACACTTTCTCTGCAGAGTCCCAAAACAGGCGTTTTCAGCCCATTACCGGCATATGGAAGAAACAGCAGTAAGCACAGGGAAATATCTGCTTCTAAATCCAAAACGAAGCTATCTAACAGAACGGTTTTCAATGCGTGCACTCAACTTCCAGAGTTAAACCCGTGTGTGGATTCAGCAGTCTGCAAACACTTTCTCTGCAGAGTCCCAAAACAGGCGTTTTCAGCCCATTACCGGCATATGGAAGAAACAGCTGTAAGCACAGGGAAATATCTGCTTCTAAATTCAAAACGCAGCTATCTAACAGAACGGTTGTCAATGTGTACACTCAACTTCCAGAGTTAAACCCGTGTGTGGATTCAGCAGTCTGCAAACACTTTCTCTGCAGAGTCCCAAAACAGGCGTTTTCAGCCCATTACCGGCATATGGAAGAAACAGCAGTAAGCACAGGGAAATATCTGCCTCTTAATCCAAAACGCAGCTATCTAACAGAACGGTTGTCAATGTGTGCACTCAACTTCAAGAGTTAAACCCGTGTGTGGATTCAGCAGTCTGCAAACACTTTCTCTGCAGAGTCCCAAAACAGGCGTTTTCAGCCCATTACAGGCATATGGAAGAAACAGCAGTAAGCACAGGGAAATATCTGCTTCTAAATCCAAAACGCAGCTATCTAACAGAACGGTTGTCAATGTGTGCACTCAACTTCCAGAGTTAAACCCGTGTGTGGATTCAGCAGTCTGCAAACACTTTCTCTGCAGAGTCCCAAAACAGGCGTTTTCAGCCCATTACCGGCATATGGAAGAAACAGCAGTAAGCACAGGGAAATATCTGCTTCTAAATCCAAAACGCAGCTATCTAACAGAACGGTTGTCAATGTGTGCACTCAACTTCCAGAGTTAAACCCGTGTGTGGATTCAGCAGTCTGCAAACACTTTCTCTGCAGAGTCCCAAAACAGGTGTTTTCAGCCCATTACCGGCATATGGAAGAAACAGCAGTAAGCGCAGGGAAATATCTGCTTCTAAATCCAAAACGCAGCTATCTAACAGAACGGTTGTCAATGTGTGCACTCAACTTCCAGAGTTAAACCCGTGTGTGGATTCAGCAGTCTGCAAACACTTTCTCTGCAGAGTCCCAAAACAGGCGTTTTCAGCCCATTACCGGCATATGGAAGAAACAGCAGTAAGCATAGGGAAATATCTGCTTCTACATCCAAAACGCAGCTATCTAACAGAACGGTTGTCAATGTGTGCACTCAACTTCCAGAGTTAAACCCGTGTGTGGATTCAGCAGTCTGCAAACACTTTTTGTGCAGAGTCTCAAAACAGGCGTTTTCAGCCCAATAGGGGCATATGGAAGAAACAGCAGTAAGCACAGGGAAATATCTGCTTCTAAATCCAAAACGCAGCTATCTAACAGAACGGTTGTCAATGTATGCACTCAACTTCCAGAGGTAAACCCGTGTGTGGATTCAGCAGTCTGCAAACACTTTCTCTGCAGAGTCCCAAAACAGGCGTTTTCAGCCCATTACCGGCATATGGAAGAAACAGCAGTAAGCGCAGGGAAATATCTGCTTCTAAATCCAAAACGCAGCTATCTAACAGAACGGTTGTCAATGTGTGCACTCAACTTCCAGAGTTAGACCCGTGTGTGGATTCAGCAGTCTGCAAACACTTTCTCTGCAGAGTCCCAAAACAGGCGTTTTCAGCCCATTACCGGCATATGGAAGAAACAGCAGTAAGCACAGGGAAATATCTGCTTCTAAATCCAAAACGCAGCTATCTAACAGAACGGTTGTCAATGTGTGCACTCAACTTCCAGTGTTAAACCGCTGTGTGGATTCAGCAGTCTGCAAACACTTTCTCTGCACAGTCCCAAAACAGGCGTTTTCAGCCCATTACCGGCATATGGAAGAAACAGCAGTAAGCACAGGGAAATATCTGCTTCTAAATCCAAAACGCAGCTATCTAACAGAACGGTTGTCAATGTGTGCACTCAACTTCCAGAGTTAAACCCGTGTGTGGATTCAGCAGTCTGCAAACACTTTCTCTGCAGAGTCCCAAAACAGGTGTTTTCAGCCATTTACCGGCATATGAAAGAAACAGCAGTAAGCACAGGGAAATATTTGCTTCTAAATCCAAAACGCAGCAATCTAACAGAACGGTTGTCAATGTGTGCACTCAACTTCCAGAGTTAAACCCGTGTGTGGATTCAGCAGTCTGCAAACACTTTCTCTACAGAGTCCCAAAACAGGCGTTTTCAGCCCATTACCGGCATATGGAAGAAACAGCAGTAAGCACAGGGAAATATCTGCTTCTAAATCCAAAACGCAGCTATCTAACAGAACGGTTGTCAATGTGTGCACTCAACTTGCAGAGTTAAACCCGTGTGTGGATTCAGAAGTCTGCAAACACTTTCTCTGCAGAGTCCCAAAACAGGCGTTTTCAGCCCATTACCGGCATATGGAAGAAACAGAAGTAAGCACAGGGAAATATCTGCTTTTAAATCCAAAACGCGGCTATCTAACAGAACGGTTGTCAATGTGTGCACTCAACTTCCAGAGTTAAACCCGTGTGTGGATTCAGCAGTCTGCAAACACTTTCTCTGCAGAGTCCCAAAACAAGTGTTTTCAGCCCATTACCGGCATATGGAAGAAACAGCAGTAAGCACAGCGAAATATCTGCTTCTAAATCCAAAACGCAGCTCTCTAACAGAACGGTTGTCAATGTGTGCACTCAACTTCCAGAGTTAAACCCGTGTGTGGATTCAGCAGTCTGCAAACACTTTCTCTGCAGAGTCCCAAAACAGGTGTTTTCAGCCCATTACCGGCATATGGAAGAAACAGCAGTAAGCGCAGGGAAATATCTGCTTCTAAATCCAAAACGCAGCTATCTAACAGAACGGTTGTCAATGTGTGCACTCAACTTCCAGAGTTAAACCCGTGTGTGGATTCAGCAGTCTGCAAACACTTTCTCTGCAGAGTCCCAAAACAGGCGTTTTCAGCCCATTACCGGCATATGGAAGAAACAGCAGTAAGCATAGGGAAATATCTGCTTCTACATCCAAAACGCAGCTATCTAACAGAACGGTTGTCAATGTGTGCACTCAACTTCCAGAGTTAAACCCGTGTGTGGATTCAGCAGTCTGCAAACACTTTTTGTGCAGAGTCTCAAAACAGGCGTTTTCAGCCCAATAGGGGCATATGGAAGAAACAGCAGTAAGCACAGGGAAATATCTGCTTCTAAATCCAAAACGCAGCTATCTAACAGAACGGTTGTCAATGTGTGCACTCAACTTCCAGAGTTAAACCCGTGTGTGGATTCAGCAGTCTGCAAACACTTTCTCTGCAAAGTCCCAAAACAGGCGTTTTCAGCCCATTACCGGCATATGGAAGAAACAGCAGTAAGCACAGGGAAATATCTGCTTCTAAATCCAAAACGCAGCTATCTAACAGAACGGTTGTCAATGTGTGCACTCAACTTCCAGAGTTAAACCCGTGTGTGGATTCAGCAGTCTGCAAACACTTTCTCTGCAGAGTCCCAAAACCGCCGTTTTCAGCCCATTACCGGCATATGGAAGAAACAGCAGTAAGCGCAGGGAAATATCTGCTTCTAAATCCAAAACGCAGCTATCTAACAGAACGGTTGTCAATGTGTGCACTCAACTTCCAGAGTTAAACCCGTGTGTGGATTCAGCAGTCTGCAAACACTTTCTCTGCAGAGTCCCAAAACAGGCGTTTTCAGCCCATTACCGGCATATGGAAGAAACAGCAGTAATCGCAGGGAAATATCTGCTTCTAAATCCAAAACGCAGCTATCTAACAGAACGGTTGTCAATGTGTGCACTCAACTTCCAGAGTTAAACCCGTGTGTGGATTCAGCAGTCTGCAAACACTTTCTCTGCAGAGTCCCAAAACATGCGTTTTCAGCCCATTACCGGCATATGGAAGAAACAGCAGTAATCGCAGGGAAATATCTGCTTCTAAATCCAAAATGCAGCTATCTAACAGAACGGTTGTCAATGTGTGCACTCAACTTCCAGAGTTAAACCCGTGTGTGGATTCAGCAGTCTGCAAACACTTTCTCTGCAGAGTCCCAAAACAGGCGTTTTCAGCCCATTACCGGCATATGGAAGAAACAGCAGTAAGCACAGGGAAATATCTGCTTCTAAATCCAAAACGCAGCTATCTAAAAGAACGGTTGTCAATGTGTGCACTCAACTTCCAGAGTTAAACCCGTGTGTGGATTCAGCAGTCTGCAAACACTTTCTCTGCAGAGTCCCAAAACAGGCGTTTTCAGCCCATTACCGGCATATGGAAGAAACAGCAGTAAGCACAGGGAAATATCTGCTTCTAAATCCAAAACGCAGCTATCTAACAGAACGGTTGTCAATGTGTGCACTCAACTTCCAGAGTTAAACCCGTGTGTGGATTCAGCAGTCTGCAAACACTTTCTCTGCAGAGTCCCAAAACCTGCGTTTTCAGCCCATTACCGGCATATGGAAGAAACAGCAGTAAGCGCAGGGAAATATCTCCTTCTAAATCCAAAACGGAGCTATGTAACAGAACGGTTGTCAATGTGTGCACTCAACTTGCAGAGTTAAACCCGTGTGTGGATTCAGCAGTCTGCAAACACTTTCTCTGCAGAGTCCCAAAACAGGCGTTTTCAGCCCATTACCGGCATATGGAAGAAACAGCAGTAAGCACAGGGAAATATCTGCTTCTAAATCCAAAACGCAGCTATCTAACAGAACGGTTGTCAATGTGTGCACTCAACTTGCAGAGTTAAACCCGTGTGTGGATTCAGCAGTCTGCAAACACTTTCTCTGCAGAGTCCCAAAACAGGCGTTTTCAGCCCATTACCGGCATACGGAAGAAACAGCAGTAACCACAGGGAAATATCTGCTTCTAAATCCAAAACGCAGCTATCTAACAGAACGGTTGTCAATGTGTGCACTCAACTTCCAGAGTTAAACCCGTGTGTGGATTCAGCAGTCTGCAAACACTTTCTCTGCAGAGTCCCAAAACAGGCGTTTTCAGCCCATTACCGGCATACGGAAGAAACAGCAGTAAGCCCAGGGAAATATCTGCTTCTAAATCCAAAACGCAGCTATCTAACAGAACGGTTGTCAATGTGTGCACTCAACTTCCAGAGGTAAACCCGTGTGTGCATTCAGCAGTCTGCAAACACTTTCTCTGCAGAGTCCCAAAACAGGCGTTTTCATCCCATTACCGGCATAAGGAAGAAACAGCAATAAGCACAGGGAAATATCTGCTTCTAAATCCAAAACGCAGCTATCTAACAGAACGGTTGTCAATGTATGCACTCAACTTCCAGAGGTAAACCCGTGTGTGGATTCAGCAGTCTGCAAACACTTTCTCTGCAGAGTCCCAAAACAGGCGTTTTCAGCCCATTACCGGCATATGGAAGAAACAGCAGTAAGCGCAGGGAAATATCTGCTTCTAAATCCAAAACGCAGCTATCTAACAGAACGGTTGTCAATGTGTGCACTCAACTTCCAGAGTTAGACCCGTGTGTGGATTCAGCAGTCTGCAAACACTTTCTCTGCAGAGTCCCAAAACAGGCGTTTTCAGCCCATTACCGGCATATGGAAGAAACAGCAGTAAGCAAAGGGAAATATCTGCTTCTAAATCCAAAACGCAGCTATCTAACAGAACGGTTGTCAATGTGTGCACTCAACTTCCAGAGTTAAACCGGTGTGTGGATTCAGCAGTCTGCAAACACTTTCTCTGCAGAGTCCCAAAACAGGCGTTTTCAGCCCATTACCGGCATATGGAAGAAACAGCAGTAAGCACAGGGAAATATCTGCTTCTAAATCCAAAACGCAGCTATCTAACAGAACGGTTGTCAATGTGTGCACTCAACTTCCAGAGTTAAACCCGTGTGTGGATTCAGCAGTCTGCAAACACTTTCTCTGCAGAGTCCCAAAACAGGTGTTTTCAGCCCATTACCGGCATATGAAAGAAACAGCAGTAAGCACAGGGAAATATTTGCTTCTAAATCCAAAACGCAGCAATCTAACAGAACGGTTGTCAATGTGTGCACTCAACTTCCAGAGTTAAACCCGTGTGTGGATTCAGCAGTCTGCAAACACTTTCTCTACAGAGTCCCAAAACAGGCGTTTTCAGCCCATTACCGGCATATGGAAGAAACAGCAGTAAGCACAGGGAAATATCTGCTTCTAAATCCAAAACGCAGCTATCTAACAGAACGGTTGTCAATGTGTGCACTCAACTTGCAGAGTTAAACCCGTGTGTGGATTCAGCAGTCTGCAAACACTTTCTCTGCAGAGTCCCAAAACAGGCGTTTTCAGCCCATTACCGGCATATGGAAGAAACAGAAGTAAGCACAGGGAAATATCTGCTTTTAAATCCAAAACGCAGCTATCTAACAGAACGGTTGTCAATGTGTGCACTCAACTTCCAGAGTTAAACCCGTGTGTGGATTCAGCAGTCTGCAAACACTTTCTCTGCAGAGTCCCAAAACAAGCGTTTTCAGCCCATTACCGGCATATGGAAGAAACAGCAGTAAGCACAGCGAAATATCTGCTTCTAAATCCAAAACGCAGCTCTCTAACAGAACGGTTGTCAATGTGTGCACTCAACTTCCAGAGTTAAACCCGTGTGTGGATTCAGCAGTCTGCAAACACTTTCTCTGCAGAGTCCCAAAACAGGCGTTTTCAGCCCATTACCGGCATATGGAAGAAACAGCAGTAAGCACAGAGAAATATCTGCTTCTAAATCCAAAACGCAGCTATCTAACAGAACGGTTGTCAATGTGTGCACTCAACTTCCAGAGTTAAACCCGTGTGTGGATTCAGCAGTCTGCAAACACTTTCTCTGCAGAGTCCCAAAACAGGCGTTTTCAGCCCATTACCGGCATACGGAAGAAACAGCAGTAAGGGCAGGGAAATATCTGCTTCTAAATCTAAAACGCAGCTATCGAACAGAACGGTTGTCAATGTGTGCACTCAACTTGCAGAGTTAAACCCGTGTGTGGATTCAGCAGTCTGCAAACACTTTCTCTGCAGAGTCCCAAAACAGGCGTTTTCAGCCCATTACCGGCATATGGAAGAAACAGCAGTAAGCACATGGAAATATCTGCTTCTAAATCCAAAACGCAGCTATCTAACAGAACGGTTGTCAATGTGTGCACTCAACTTCCAGAGTTAAACCCGTGTGTGGATTCAGCAGTCTGCAAACACTTTCTCTGCAGAGTCCCAAAAGAGGCGTTTTCAGCCCATTACCGGCATATGGAAGAAACAGCAGTAAGCACAGGGAAATATCTGCTTCTAAATCCAAAACGCAGCTATCTAACAGAACGGTTGTCAATGTGTGCACTCAACTTCCAGAGTTAAACCCGTGTGTGGATTCAGCAGTCTGCAAACACTTTCTCTGCAGAGTCCCAAAACAGGCGTTTTCAGCCCATTACTGGCATATGGAAGAAACAGCAGTAAGCGCAGGGAAATATCTGCTTCTAAATCCAAAACGCAGCTATCTAACAGAACGGTTGTCAATGTGTGCACTCAACTTCCAGAGTTAAACCCGTGTGTGGATTCAGCAGTCTGCAAACACTTTCTCTGCAGAGTCCCAAAACAGGCGTTTTCAGCCCATTACCGGCATATGGAAGAAACAGCAGTAAGCACAGGGAAATATCTGCTTCTAAATCCAAAACGCAGCTATCTAACAGAACGGTTGTCAATGTGTGCACTCAACTTCCAGAGTTAAACCCGTGTGTGGATTCAGCAGTCTGAAAACACTTTCTCTGCAGAGTCCCAAAACAGGCGTTTTCAGCCCATTACCGGCATATGGAAGAAACAGCAGTAAGCACAGGGAAATATCTGCTTCTAAATCCAAAACGCAGCTATCTAACAGAACGGTTGTCAATGTGTGCACTCAACTTCCAGAGTTAAACCCGTGTGTGGATTCAGCAGTCTGCAAACACTTTCTCTGCAGAGTCCCAAAACAGGCGTTTTCAGCCCATTACCGGCATATGGAAGAAACAGCAGTAAGCACAGGGAAATATATGCTTCTAAATCCAAAATGCAGCTATCTAACAGAACGGTTGTCAATGTGTGCACTCAACTTGCAGAGTTAAACCCGTGTGTGGATTCAGCAGTCTGCAAACACTTTCTCTGCAGAGTCCCAAAACAGGCGTTTTCAGCCCATTACCGGCATATGGAAGAAACAGCAGTAAGCACAGGGAAATATCTGCTTCTAAATCCAAAACGCAGCTATCTAACAGAACGGTTGTCAATGTGTGCACTCAACTTCCAGAGTTAAACCCGTGTGTGGATTTAGCAGTCTGCAAACACTTTCTCTGCAGAGTCCCAAAACAGGCGTTTTCAGCCCATTACCGGCATATGGAAAAAACAGCAGTAAGCACAGGGAAATATCTGCTTCTAAATCCAAAACGCAGCTATCTAACAGAACGGTTGTCAATGTGTGCATTCAACTTCCAGAGTTAAACCCGTGTGTGGATTCAGCAGTCTGCAAACACTTTCTCTGCAGAGTCCCAAAACAGGCGTTTTCAGCCCATTACCGGCATATGGAAGAAACAGCAGTAAGCACAGGGAAATATCTGCTTCTAAATCCAAAACGCAGCTATCTAACAGAACGGTTGTCAATGTGTGCACTCAACTTCCAGAGTTAAAGCGGTGTGTGGATTCAGCAGTCTGCAAACACTTTCTCTGCAGAGTCCCAAAACAGGCGTTTTCAGCCCATTACCGGCATATGGAAGAAACAGCAGTAAGCATAGGGAAATATCTGCTTCTAAATCCAAAACGCAGCTATCTAACAAAACGGTTGTCAATGTGTGCACTCAACTTCCAGAGTTAAACCCGTGTGTAGATTCAGCAGTCTGCAAACACTTTTTGTGCAGAGTCTCAAAACAGGCGTTTTCAGCCCAATAGGGGCATATGGAAGAAACAGCAGTAAGCACAGGGAAATATCTGCTTCTAAATCCAAAACGCAGCTATCTAACAGAACGGTTGTCAATGTGTGCACTCAACTTCCAGAGGTAAACCCGTGTGTGGATTCAGCAGTCTGCAAACACTTTCTCTGCAGAGTCCCAAAACAGGCGTTTTCAGCCCATTACCGGCATATGGAAGAAACAGCAGTAAGCACAGGGAAATATCTGCTTCTAAATCCAAAACGCAGCTATCTAACAGAACGGTTGTCAATGTGTGCACTCAACTTCCAGAGTTAAACCCGTGTGTGGATTCAGCAGTCTGCAAACACTTTCTCTGCAGAGTCCCAAAACAGGCGTTTTCAGCCCATTACCGGCATATGGAAGAAACAGCAGTAAGCGCAGGGAAATATCTGCTTCTAAATCCAAAACGCAGCTATCTAACAGAACGGTTGTCAATGTGTGCACTCAACTTCCAGAGTTAAACCCGTGTGTGGATTCAGCAGTCTGCAAACACTTTCTCTGCAGAGTCCCAAAACAGGCGTTTTCAGCCCATTACCGGCATATGGAAGAAACAGCAGTAAGCACAGGGAAATATCTGCTTCTAAATCCAAAACGCAGCTATCTAACAGAACGGTTGTCAATGTATGCACTCAACTTCCAGAGTTAAACCCGTGTGTGGATTCAGCAGTCTGCAAACACTTTCTCTGCAGAGTCGCAAAACAGGCGTTTTCAGCCCATTACCGGCATATGGAAGAAACAGCAGTAAGCACAGGGAAATATCTGCTTCTAAATCCAAAACGAAGCTATCAAACAGAACGGTTTTCAATGTGTGCACTCTACTTCCAGAGTTAAACTCGTGTGTGGATTCAGGAGTCTGCAAACACTTTCTCTACAGAGTCCCAAAACAGGCGTTTTCAGCCCATTACCGGCATATGGAAGAAACAGCAGTAAGCACAGGGAAATATCTGCTTCTAAATCCAAAACGCAGCTATCTAACAGAACGGTTGTCAATGTGTGCACTCAACTTCCAGAGTTAAACCCGTGTGTGGATTCAGCAGTCTGCAAACACTTTCTCTGCAGAGTCCCAAAACAGGCGTTTTCAGCCCATTACCGGCATATGGAAGAAACAGCAGTAAGCACAGGGAAATATCTGCATCTAAATCCAAAACGCAGCTATCTAACAGAACGGTTGTCAATGTGTGCACTCAACTTCCAGAGTTAAACCCGTGTGTGGATTCAGCAGTCTGCAAACACTTTCTCTGCAGAGTCCCAAAACAGGCGTTTTCAGCCCGTTACCGGCATATGGAAGATACAGCAGTAAGCGCAGGGAAATATCTGCTTCTAAATCCAAAACGCAGCTATCTAACAGAACGGTTGTCAATGTGTGCACTCAACTTCCAGAGTTAAACCCGTGTGTGGATTCAGCAGTCTGCAAACACTTTCTCTGCAGAGTCCCAAAACAGGCGTTTTCAGCCCATTACCGGCATACGGAAGAAACAGCAGTAAGCACAGGGAAATATCTGCTTCTAAATCCAAAACGCAGCTGTCTAACAGAACGGTTGTCAATGTGTGCACTCAACTTCCAGAGGTAAACCCGTGTGTGCATTCAGCAGTCTGCAAACACTTTCTCTGCAGAGTCCCAAAACAGGCGTTTTCAGCCCATTACCGGCATATGGAAGAAACAGCAATAAGCACAGGGAAATATCTGCTTCTAAATCCAAAACGCAGCTATCTAACAGAACGGTTGTCAATGTATGCACTCAACTTCCAGAGGTAAACCCGTGTGTGGATTCAGCAGTCTGCAAACACTTTCTCTGCAGAGTCCCAAAACAGGCGTTTTCAGCCCATTACCGGCATATGGAAGAAACAGCAGTAAGCGCAGGGAAATATCTGCTTCTAAATCCAAAACGCAGCTATCTAACAGAACGGTTGTCAATGTGTGCACTCAACTTCCAGAGTTAGAACCGTGTGTGGATTCAGCAGTCTGCAAACACTTTCTCTGCAGAGTCCCAAAACAGGCGTTTTCAGCCCATTACCGGCATATGGAAGAAACAGCAGTAAGCACAGGGAAATATCTGCTTCTAAATCCAAAACGCAGCTATCTAACAGAACGGTTGTCAATGTGTGCACTCAACTTCCAGTGTTAAACCGCTGTGTGGATTCAGCAGTCTGCAAACACTTTCTCTGCAGAGTCCCAAAACAGGCGTTTTCAGCCCATTACCGGCATATGGAAGAAACAGCAGTAAGCACAGGGAAATATCTGCTTCTAAATCCAAAACGAAGCTATCTAACAGAACGGTTTTCAATGCGTGCACTCAACTTCCAGAGTTAAACCCGTGTGTGGATTCAGCAGTCTGCAAACACTTTCTCTGCAGAGTCCCAAAACAGGCGTTTTCAGCCCATTACCGGCATATGGAAGAAACAGCTGTAAGCACAGGGAAATATCTGCTTCTAAATTCAAAACGCAGCTATCTAACAGAACGGTTGTCAATGTGTACACTCAACTTCCAGAGTTAAACCCGTGTGTGGATTCAGCAGTCTGCAAACACTTTCTCTGCAGAGTCCCAAAACAGGCGTTTTCAGCCCATTACCGGCATATGGAAGAAACAGCAGTAAGCACAGGGAAATATCTGCCTCTTAATCCAAAACGCAGCTATCTAACAGAACGGTTGTCAATGTGTGCACTCAACTTCAAGAGTTAAACCCGTTTGTGGATTCAGCAGTCTGCAAACACTTTCTCTGCAGAGTCCCAAAACAGGCGTTTTCAGCCCATTACAGGCATATGGAAGAAACAGCAGTAAGCACAGGGAAATATCTGCTTCTAAATCCAAAACGCAGCTATCTAACAGAACGGTTGTCAATGTGTGCACTCAACTTCCAGAGTTAAACCCGTGTGTGGATTCAGCAGTCTGCAAACACTTTCTCTGCAGAGTCCCAAAACAGGCGTTTTCAGCCCATTACCGGCATATGGAAGAAACAGCAGTAAGCACAGGGAAATATCTGCTTCTAAATCCAAAACGCAGCTATCTAACAGAACGGTTGTCAATGTGTGCACTCAACTTCCAGAGTTAAACCCGTGTGTGGATTCAGCAGTCTGCAAACACTTTCTCTGCAGAGTCCCAAAACAGGTGTTTTCAGCCCATTACCGGCATATGGAAGAAACAGCAGTAAGCGCAGGGAAATATCTGCTTCTAAATCCAAAACGCAGCTATCTAACAGAACGGTTGTCAATGTGTGCACTCAACTTCCAGAGTTAAACCCGTGTGTGGATTCAGCAGTCTGCAAACACTTTCTCTGCAGAGTCCCAAAACAGGCGTTTTCAGCCCATTACCGGCATATGGAAGAAACAGCAGTAAGCATAGGGAAATATCTGCTTCTACATCCAAAACGCAGCTATCTAACAGAACGGTTGTCAATGTGTGCACTCAACTTCCAGAGTTAAACCCGTGTGTGGATTCAGCAGTCTGCAAACACTTTTTGTGCAGAGTCTCAAAACAGGCGTTTTCAGCCCAATAGGGGCATATGGAAGAAACAGCAGTAAGCACAGGGAAATATCTGCTTCTAAATCCAAAACGCAGCTATCTAACAGAACGGTTGTCAATGTATGCACTCAACTTCCAGAGGTAAACCCGTGTGTGGATTCAGCAGTCTGCAAACACTTTCTCTGCAGAGTCCCAAAACAGGCGTTTTCAGCCCATTACCGGCATATGGAAGAAACAGCAGTAAGCGCAGGGAAATATCTGCTTCTAAATCCAAAACGCAGCTATCTAACAGAACGGTTGTCAATGTGTGCACTCAACTTCCAGAGTTAGACCCGTGTGTGGATTCAGCAGTCTGCAAACACTTTCTCTGCAGAGTCCCAAAACAGGCGTTTTCAGCCCATTACCGGCATATGGAAGAAACAGCAGTAAGCACAGGGAAATATCTGCTTCTAAATCCAAAACGCAGCTATCTAACAGAACGGTTGTCAATGTGTGCACTCAACTTCCAGTGTTAAACCGCTGTGTGGATTCAGCAGTCTGCAAACACTTTCTCTGCACAGTCCCAAAACAGGCGTTTTCAGCCCATTACCGGCATATGGAAGAAACAGCAGTAAGCACAGGGAAATATCTGCTTCTAAATCCAAAACGCAGCTATCTAACAGAACGGTTGTCAATGTGTGCACTCAACTTCCAGAGTTAAACCCGTGTGTGGATTCAGCAGTCTGCAAACACTTTCTCTGCAGAGTCCCAAAACAGGTGTTTTCAGCCATTTACCGGCATATGAAAGAAACAGCAGTAAGCACAGGGAAATATTTGCTTCTAAATCCAAAACGCAGCAATCTAACAGAACGGTTGTCAATGTGTGCACTCAACTTCCAGAGTTAAACCCGTGTGTGGATTCAGCAGTCTGCAAACACTTTCTCTACAGAGTCCCAAAACAGGCGTTTTCAGCCCATTACCGGCATATGGAAGAAACAGCAGTAAGCACAGGGAAATATCTGCTTCTAAATCCAAAACGCAGCTATCTAACAGAACGGTTGTCAATGTGTGCACTCAACTTGCAGAGTTAAACCCGTGTGTGGATTCAGCAGTCTGCAAACACTTTCTCTGCAGAGTCCCAAAACAGGCGTTTTCAGCCCATTACCGGCATATGGAAGAAACAGAAGTAAGCACAGGGAAATATCTGCTTTTAAATCCAAAACGCGGCTATCTAACAGAACGGTTGTCAATGTGTGCACTCAACTTCCAGAGTTAAACCCGTGTGTGGATTCAGCAGTCTGCAAACACTTTCTCTGCAGAGTCCCAAAACAAGTGTTTTCAGCCCATTACCGGCATATGGAAGAAACAGCAGTAAGCACAGCGAAATATCTGCTTCTAAATCCAAAACGCAGCTCTCTAACAGAACGGTTGTCAATGTGTGCACTCAACTTCCAGAGTTAAACCCGTGTGTGGATTCAGCAGTCTGCAAACACTTTCTCTGCAGAGTCCCAAAACAGGTGTTTTCAGCCCATTACCGGCATATGGAAGAAACAGCAGTAAGCGCAGGGAAATATCTGCTTCTAAATCCAAAACGCAGCTATCTAACAGAACGGTTGTCAATGTGTGCACTCAACTTCCAGAGTTAAACCCGTGTGTGGATTCAGCAGTCTGCAAACACTTTCTCTGCAGAGTCCCAAAACAGGCGTTTTCAGCCCATTACCGGCATATGGAAGAAACAGCAGTAAGCATAGGGAAATATCTGCTTCTACATCCAAAACGCAGCTATCTAACAGAACGGTTGTCAATGTGTGCACTCAACTTCCAGAGTTAAACCCGTGTGTGGATTCAGCAGTCTGCAAACACTTTTTGTGCAGAGTCTCAAAACAGGCGTTTTCAGCCCAATAGGGGCATATGGAAGAAACAGCAGTAAGCACAGGGAAATATCTGCTTCTAAATCCAAAACGCAGCTATCTAACAGAACGGTTGTCAATGTGTGCACTCAACTTCCAGAGTTAAACCCGTGTGTGGATTCAGCAGTCTGCAAACACTTTCTCTGCAAAGTCCCAAAACAGGCGTTTTCAGCCCATTACCGGCATATGGAAGAAACAGCAGTAAGCACAGGGAAATATCTGCTTCTAAATCCAAAACGCAGCTATCTAACAGAACGGTTGTCAATGTGTGCACTCAACTTCCAGAGTTAAACCCGTGTGTGGATTCAGCAGTCTGCAAACACTTTCTCTGCAGAGTCCCAAAACCGCCGTTTTCAGCCCATTACCGGCATATGGAAGAAACAGCAGTAAGCGCAGGGAAATATCTGCTTCTAAATCCAAAACGCAGCTATCTAACAGAACGGTTGTCAATGTGTGCACTCAACTTCCAGAGTTAAACCCGTGTGTGGATTCAGCAGTCTGCAAACACTTTCTCTGCAGAGTCCCAAAACAGGCGTTTTCAGCCCATTACCGGCATATGGAAGAAACAGCAGTAATCGCAGGGAAATATCTGCTTCTAAATCCAAAACGCAGCTATCTAACAGAACGGTTGTCAATGTGTGCACTCAACTTCCAGAGTTAAACCCGTGTGTGGATTCAGCAGTCTGCAAACACTTTCTCTGCAGAGTCCCAAAACATGCGTTTTCAGCCCATTACCGGCATATGGAAGAAACAGCAGTAATCGCAGGGAAATATCTGCTTCTAAATCCAAAATGCAGCTATCTAACAGAACGGTTGTCAATGTGTGCACTCAACTTCCAGAGTTAAACCCGTGTGTGGATTCAGCAGTCTGCAAACACTTTCTCTGCAGAGTCCCAAAACAGGCGTTTTCATCCCATTACCGGCATATGGAAGAAACAGCAGTAAGCACAGGGAAATATCTGCTTCTAAATCCAAAACGCAGCTATCTAAAAGAACGGTTGTCAATGTGTGCACTCAACTTCCAGAGTTAAACCCGTGTGTGGATTCAGCAGTCTGCAAACACTTTCTCTGCAGAGTCCCAAAACAGGCGTTTTCAGCCCATTACCGGCATATGGAAGAAACAGCAGTAAGCACAGGGAAATATCTGCTTCTAAATCCAAAACGCAGCTATCTAACAGAACGGTTGTCAATGTGTGCACTCAACTTCCAGAGTTAAACCCGTGTGTGGATTCAGCAGTCTGCAAACACTTTCTCTGCAGAGTCCCAAAACCTGCGTTTTCAGCCCATTACCGGCATATGGAAGAAACAGCAGTAAGCGCAGGGAAATATCTCCTTCTAAATCCAAAACGGAGCTATGTAACAGAACGGTTGTCAATGTGTGCACTCAACTTGCAGAGTTAAACCCGTGTGTGGATTCAGCAGTCTGCAAACACTTTCTCTGCAGAGTCCCAAAACAGGCGTTTTCAGCCCATTACCGGCATATGGAAGAAACAGCAGTAAGCACAGGGAAATATCTGCTTCTAAATCCAAAACGCAGCTATCTAACAGAACGGTTGTCAATGTGTGCACTCAACTTGCAGAGTTAAACCCGTGTGTGGATTCAGCAGTCTGCAAACACTTTCTCTGCAGAGTCCCAAAACAGGCGTTTTCAGCCCATTACCGGCATACGGAAGAAACAGCAGTAACCACAGGGAAATATCTGCTTCTAAATCCAAAACGCAGCTATCTAACAGAACGGTTGTCAATGTGTGCACTCAACTTCCAGAGTTAAACCCGTGTGTGGATTCAGCAGTCTGCAAACACTTTCTCTGCAGAGTCCCAAAACAGGCGTTTTCAGCCCATTACCGGCATACGGAAGAAACAGCAGTAAGCCCAGGGAAATATCTGCTTCTAAATCCAAAACGCAGCTATCTAACAGAACGGTTGTCAATGTGTGCACTCAACTTCCAGAGTTAAACCCGTGTGTGGATTCAGCAGTCTGCAAACACTTTCTCTGCAGAGTCCCAAAACAGGCGTTTTCAGCCCATTACCGGCATACGGAAGAAACAGCAGTAAGCCCAGGGAAATATCTGCTTCTAAATCCAAAACGCAGCTATCTAACAGAACGGTTGTCAATGTGTGCACTCAACTTCCAGAGGTAAACCCGTGTGTGGATTCAGCAGTCTGCAAACACTTTCTCTGCAGAGTCCCAAAACAGGCGTTTTCAGCCCATTACCGGAATATGGAAGAAACAGCAGTAAGCGCAGGGAAATATCTGCTTCTAAATCCAAAACGCAGCTATCTAACAGAACGGTTGTCAATGTGTGCACTCAACTTCCAGAGTTAGACCCGTGTGTGGATTCAGCAGTCTGCAAACACTTTCTCTGCAGAGTCCCAAAACAGGCGTTTTCAGCCCATTACCGGCATATGGAAGAAACAGCAGTAAGCAAAGGGAAATATCTGCTTCTAAATCCAAAACGCAGCTATCTAACAGAACGGTTGTCAATGTGTGCACTCAACTTCCAGAGTTAAACCGGTGTGTGGATTCAGCAGTCTGCAAACACTTTCTCTGCAGAGTCCCAAAACAGGCGTTTTCAGCCCATTACCGGCATATGGAAGAAACAGCAGTAAGCACAGGGAAATATCTGCTTCTAAATCCAAAACGCAGCTATCTAACAGAACGGTTGTCAATGTGTGCACTCAACTTCCAGAGTTAAACCCGTGTGTGGATTCAGCAGTCTGCAAACACTTTCTCTGCAGAGTCCCAAAACAGGTGTTTTCAGCCCATTACCGGCATATGAAAGAAACAGCAGTAAGCACAGGGAAATATTTGCTTCTAAATCCAAAACGCAGCAATCTAACAGAACGGTTGTCAATGTGTGCACTCAACTTCCAGAGTTAAACCCGTGTGTGGATTCAGCAGTCTGCAAACACTTTCTCTACAGAGTCCCAAAACAGGCGTTTTCAGCCCATTACCGGCATATGGAAGAAACAGCAGTAAGCACAGGGAAATATCTGCTTCTAAATCCAAAACGCAGCTATCTAACAGAACGGTTGTCAATGTGTGCACTCAACTTGCAGAGTTAAACCCGTGTGTGGATTCAGCAGTCTGCAAACACTTTCTCTGCAGAGTCCCAAAACAGGCGTTTTCAGCCCATTACCGGCATATGGAAGAAACAGAAGTAAGCACAGGGAAATATCTGCTTTTAAATCCAAAACGCAGCTATCTAACAGAACGGTTGTCAATGTGTGCACTCAACTTCCAGAGTTAAACCCGTGTGTGGATTCAGCAGTCTGCAAACACTTTCTCTGCAGAGTCCCAAAACAAGCGTTTTCAGCCCATTACCGGCATATGGAAGAAACAGCAGTAAGCACAGCGAAATATCTGCTTCTAAATCCAAAACGCAGCTCTCTAACAGAACGGTTGTCAATGTGTGCACTCAACTTCCAGAGTTAAACCCGTGTGTGGATTCAGCAGTCTGCAAACACTTTCTCTGCAGAGTCCCAAAACAGGCGTTTTCAGCCCATTACCGGCATATGGAAGAAACAGCAGTAAGCACAGAGAAATATCTGCTTCTAAATCCAAAACGCAGCTATCTAACAGAACGGTTGTCAATGTGTGCACTCAACTTCCAGAGTTAAACCCGTGTGTGGATTCAGCAGTCTGCAAACACTTTCTCTGCAGAGTCCCAAAACAGGCGTTTTCAGCCCATTACCGGCATACGGAAGAAACAGCAGTAAGTGCAGGGAAATATCTGCTTCTAAATCTAAAACGCAGCTATCGAACAGAACGGTTGTCAATGTGTGCACTCAACTTGCAGAGTTAAACCCGTGTGTGGATTCAGCAGTCTGCAAACACTTTCTCTGCAGAGTCCCAAAACAGGCGTTTTCAGCCCATTACTGGCATATGGAAGAAACAGCAGTAAGCGCAGGGAAATATCTGCTTCTAAATCCAAAACGCAGCTATCTAACAGAACGGTTGTCAATGTGTGCACTCAACTTCCAGAGTTAAACCCGTGTGTGGATTCAGCAGTCTGCAAACACTTTCTCTGCAGAGTCCCAAAACAGGCGTTTTCAGCCCATTACCGGCATATGGAAGAAACAGCAGTAAGCACAGGGAAATATCTGCTTCTAAATCCAAAACGCAGCTATCTAACAGAACGGTTGTCAATGTGTGCACTCAACTTCCAGAGTTAAACCCGTGTGTGGATTCAGCAGTCTGAAAACACTTTCTCTGCAGAGTCCCAAAACAGGCGTTTTCAGCCCATTACCGGCATATGGAAGAAACAGCAGTAAGCACAGGGAAATATCTGCTTCTAAATCCAAAACGCAGCTATCTAACAGAACGGTTGTCAATGTGTGCACTCAACTTCCAGAGTTAAACCCGTGTGTGGATTCAGCAGTCTGCAAACACTTTCTCTGCAGAGTCCCAAAACAGGCGTTTTCAGCCCATTACCGGCATATGGAAGAAACAGCAGTAAGCACAGGGAAATATATGCTTCTAAATCCAAAATGCAGCTATCTAACAGAACGGTTGTCAATGTGTGCACTCAACTTGCAGAGTTAAACCCGTGTGTGGATTCAGCAGTCTGCAAACACTTTCTCTGCAGAGTCCCAAAACAGGCGTTTTCAGCCCATTACCGGCATATGGAAGAAACAGCAGTAAGCACAGGGAAATATCTGCTTCTAAATCCAAAACGCAGCTATCTAACAGAACGGTTGTCAATGTGTGCACTCAACTTCCAGAGTTAAACCCGTGTGTGGATTTAGCAGTCTGCAAACACTTTCTCTGCAGAGTCCCAAAACAGGCGTTTTCAGCCCATTACCGGCATATGGAAAAAACAGCAGTAAGCACAGGGAAATATCTGCTTCTAAATCCAAAACGCAGCTATCTAACAGAACGGTTGTCAATGTGTGCATTCAACTTCCAGAGTTAAACCCGTGTGTGGATTCAGCAGTCTGCAAACACTTTCTCTGCAGAGTCCCAAAACAGGCGTTTTCAGCCCATTACCGGCATATGGAAGAAACAGCAGTAAGCACAGGGAAATATCTGCTTCTAAATCCAAAACGCAGCTATCTAACAGAACGGTTGTCAATGTGTGCACTCAACTTCCAGAGTTAAAGCGGTGTGTGGATTCAGCAGTCTGCAAACACTTTCTCTGCAGAGTCCCAAAACAGGCGTTTTCAGCCCATTACCGGCATATGGAAGAAACAGCAGTAAGCATAGGGAAATATCTGCTTCTAAATCCAAAACGCAGCTATCTAACAAAATGGTTGTCAATGTGTGCACTCAACTTCCAGAGTTAAACCCGTGTGTAGATTCAGCAGTCTGCAAACACTTTTTGTGCAGAGTCTCAAAACAGGCGTTTTCAGCCCAATAGTGGCATATGGAAGAAACAGCAGTAAGCACAGGGAAATATCTGCTTCTAAATCCAAAACGCAGCTATCTAGCAGAACGGTTGTCAATGTGTGCACTCAACTTCCAGAGGTAAACCCGTGTGTGGATTCAGCAGTCTGCAAACACTTTCTCTGCAGAGTCCCAAAACAGGCGTTTTCAGCCCATTACCGGCATATGGAAGAAACAGCAGTAAGCACAGGGAAATATCTGCTTCTAAATCCAAAACGCAGCTATCTAACAGAACGGTTGTCAATGTGTGCACTCAACTTCCAGAGTTAAACCCGTGTGTGGATTCAGCAGTCTGCAAACACTTTCTCTGCAGAGTCCCAAAACAGGCGTTTTCAGCCCATTACCGGCATATGGAAGAAACAGCAGTAAGCGCAGGGAAATATCTGCTTCTAAATCCAAAACGCAGCTATCTAACAGAACGGTTGTCAATGTGTGCACTCAACTTCCAGAGTTAAACCCGTGTGTGGATTCAGCAGTCTGCAAACACTTTCTCTGCAGAGTCCCAAAACAGGCGTTTTCAGCCCATTACCGGCATATGGAAGAAACAGCAGTAAGCACAGGGAAATATCTGCTTCTAAATCCAAAACGCAGCTATCTAACAGAACGGTTGTCAATGTATGCACTCAACTTCCAGAGTTAAACCCGTGTGTGGATTCAGCAGTCTGCAAACACTTTCTCTGCAGAGTCGCAAAACAGGCGTTTTCAGCCCATTACCGGCATATGGAAGAAACAGCAGTAAGCACAGGGAAATATCTGCTTCTAAATCCAAAACGAAGCTATCAAACAGAACGGTTTTCAATGTGTGCACTCTACTTCCAGAGTTAAACTCGTGTGTGGATTCAGGAGTCTGCAAACACTTTCTCTACAGAGTCCCAAAACAGGCGTTTTCAGCCCATTACCGGCATATGGAAGAAACAGCAGTAAGCACAGGGAAATATCTGCTTCTAAATCCAAAACGCAGCTATCTAACAGAACGGTTGTCAATGTGTGCACTCAACTTCCAGAGTTAAACCCGTGTGTGGATTCAGCAGTCTGCAAACACTTTCTCTGCAGAGTCCCAAAACAGGCGTTTTCAGCCCATTACCGGCATATGGAAGAAACAGCAGTAAGCACAGGGAAATATCTGCATCTAAATCCAAAACGCAGCTATCTAACAGAACGGTTGTCAATGTGTGCACTCAACTTCCAGAGTTAAACCCGTGTGTGGATTCAGCAGTCTGCAAACACTTTCTCTGCAGAGTCCCAAAACAGGCGTTTTCAGCCCGTTACCGGCATATGGAAGATACAGCAGTAAGCGCAGGGAAATATCTGCTTCTAAATCCAAAACGCAGCTATCTAACAGAACGGTTGTCAATGTGTGCACTCAACTTCCAGAGGTAAACCCGTGTGTGGATTCAGCAGTCTGCAAACACTTTCTCTGCAGAGTCCCAAAACAGGCGTTTTCAGCCCATTACCGGCATACGGAAGAAACAGCAGTAAGCACAGGGAAATATCTGCTTCTAAATCCAAAACGCAGCTGTCTAACAGAACGGTTGTCAATGTGTGCACTCAACTTCCAGAGGTAAACCCGTGTGTGCATTCAGCAGTCTGCAAACACTTTCTCTGCAGAGTCCCAAAACAGGCGTTTTCAGCCCATTACCGGCATATGGAAGAAACAGCAATAAGCACAGGGAAATATCTGCTTCTAAATCCAAAACGCAGCTATCTAACAGAACGGTTGTCAATGTATGCACTCAACTTCCAGAGGTAAACCCGTGTGTGGATTCAGCAGTCTGCAAACACTTTCTCTGCAGAGTCCCAAAACAGGCGTTTTCAGCCCATTACCGGCATATGGAAGAAACAGCAGTAAGCGCAGGGAAATATCTGCTTCTAAATCCAAAACGCAGCTATCTAACAGAACGGTTGTCAATGTGTGCACTCAACTTCCAGAGTTAAACCCGTGTGTGGATTCAGCAGTCTGCAAACACTTTCTCTGCAGAGTCCCAAAACAGGCGTTTTCAGCCCATTACCGGCATATGGAAGAAACAGCAGTAAGCACAGGGAAATATCTGCTTCTAAATCCAAAACGCAGCTATCTAACAGAACGGTTGTCAATGTGTGCACTCAACTTCCAGTGTTAAACCGCTGTGTGGATTCAGCAGTCTGCAAACACTTTCTCTGCAGAGTCCCAAAACAGGCGTTTTCAGCCCATTACCGGCATATGGAAGAAACAGCAGTAAGCACAGGGAAATATCTGCTTCTAAATCCAAAACGCAGCTATCTAACAGAACGGTTGTCAATGTGTGCACTCAACTTCCAGAGTTAAACCCGTGTGTGGATTCAGCAGTCTGCAAACACTTTCTCTGCAGAGTCCCAAAACAGGTGTTTTCAGCCCTTTACCGGCATATGAAAGAAACAGCAGTAAGCACAGGGAAATATTTGCTTCTAAATCCAAAACGCAGCAATCTAACAGAACGGTTGTCAATGTGTGCACTCAACTTCCAGAGTTAAACCCGTGTGTGGATTCAGCAGTCTGCAAACACTTTCTCTACAGAGTCCCAAAACAGGCGTTTTCAGCCCATTACCGGCATATGGAAGAAACAGCAGTAAGCACAGGGAAATATCTGCTTCTAAATCCAAAACGCAGCTATCTAACAGAACGGTTGTCAATGTGTGCACTCAACTTGCAGAGTTAAACCCGTGTGTGGATTCAGCAGTCTGCAAACACTTTCTCTGCAGAGTCCCAAAACAGGCGTTTTCAGCCCATTACCGGCATATGGAAGAAACAGAAGTAAGCACAGGGAAATATCTGCTTTTAAATCCAAAACGCAGCTATCTAACAGAACGGTTGTCAATGTGTGCACTCAACTTCCAGAGTTAAACCCGTTTGTGGATTCAGCAGTCTGCAAACACTTTCTCTGCAGAGTCCCAAAACAAGTGTTTTCAGCCCATTACCGGCATATGGAAGAAACAGCAGTAAGCACAGCGAAATATCTGCTTCTAAATCCAAAACGCAGCTCTCTAACAGAACGGTTGTCAATGTGTGCACTCAACTTCCAGAGTTAAAACCTGTGTGTATTCAGCAGTCTGCAAACACTTTCTCTGCAGAGTCCCAAAACAGGCGTTTTCAGCCCATTACCGGCATATGGAAGAAACAGCAGTAAGCACACGGAAATATCTGCTTCTAAATCCAAAACGCAGCTATCTAACAGAACGGTTGTCAATGTGTGCACTCAACTTCCAGAGTTAAACCCGTGTGTGGATTCAGCAGTCTGCAAACACTTTCTCTGCAGAGTCCCAAAACAGGTGTTTTCAGCCCATTACCGGCATATGGAAGAAACAGCAGTAAGCGCAGGGAAATATCTGCTTCTAAATCCAAAACGCAGCTATCTAACAGAACGGTTGTCAATGTGTGCACTCAACTTCCAGAGTTAAACCCGTGTGTGGATTCAGCAGTCTGCAAACACTTTCTCTGCAGAGTCCCAAAACAGGCGTTTTCAGCCCATTACCGGCATATGGAAGAAACAGCAGTAAGCATAGGGAAATATCTGCTTCTACATCCAAAACGCAGCTATCTAACAGAACGGTTGTCAATGTGTGCACTCAACTTCCAGAGTTAAAGCCGTGTGTGGATTCAGCAGTCTGCAAACACTTTTTGTGCAGAGTCTCAAAACAGGCGTTTTCAGCCCAATAGGGGCATATGGAAGAAACAGCAGTAAGCACAGGGAAATATCTGCTTCTAAATCCAAAACGCAGCTATCTAACAGAACGGTTTTCAATGTGTGCACTCAACTTCCAGAGTTAAACCCGTGTGTGGATTCAGCAGTCTGCAAACACTTTCTCTGCAAAGTCCCAAAACAGGCGTTTTCAGCCCATTACCGGCATATGGAAGAAACAGCAGTAAGCACAGGGAAATATCTGCTTCTAAATCCAAAACGCAGCTATCTAACAGAACGGTTGTCAATGTGTGCACTCAACTTCCAGAGTTAAACCCGTGTGTGGATTCAGCAGTCTGCAAACACTTTCTCTGCAGAGTCCCAAAAACGCCGTTTTCAGCCCATTACCGGCATATGGAAGAAACAGCAGTAAGCGCAGGGAAATATCTGCTTCTAAATCCAAAACGCAGCTATCTAACAGAACGGTTGTCAATGTGTGCACTCAACTTCCAGAGTTAAACCCGTGTGTGGATTCAGCAGTCTGCAAACACTTTCTCTGCAGAGTCCCAAAACAGGCGTTTTCAGCCCATTACCGGCATATGGAAGAAACAGCAGTAATCGCAGGGAAATATCTGCTTCTAAATCCAAAACGCAGCTATCTAACAGAACGGTTGTCAATGTGTGCACTCAACTTCCAGAGTTAAACCCGTGTGTGGATTCAGCAGTCTGCAAACACTTTCTCTGCAGAGTCCCAAAACATGCGTTTTCAGCCCATTACCGGCATATGGAAGAAACAGCAGTAATCGCAGGGAAATATCTGCTTCTAAATCGAAAATGCAGCTATCTAACAGAACGGTTGTCAATGTGTGCACTCAACTTCCAGAGTTAAACCCGTGTGTGGATTCAGCAGTCTGCAAACACTTTCTCTGCAGAGTCCCAAAACAGGCGTTTTCAGTCCATTACCGGCATATGGAAGAAACAACAGTAAGCACAGGGAAATATCTGCTTCTAAATCCAAAACGCAGCTATCTAACAGAACGGTTGTCAATGTGTGCACTCAACTTCCAGAGTTAAACCCGTGTGTGGATTCAGCAGTCTGCAAACACTTTCTCTGCAGAGTCCCAAAACGGGCGTTTTCAGCCCATTACCGGCATATGGAACAAACAGCAGTAAGCACAGGGAAATATCTGCTTCTAAATCCAAAACGCAGCTATCTAACAGAACGGTTGTCAATGTGTGCACTCAACTTCCAGAGTTCAACCCGTGTGTGGATTCAGCAGTCTGCAAACACTTTCTCTACAGAGTCCCAAAACCTGCGTTTTCAGCCCATTACCGGCATATGGAAGAAACAGCAGTAAGCGCAGGGAAATATCTCCTTCTAAATCCAAAACGGAGCTATGTAACAGAACGGTTGTCAATGTGTGCACTCAACTTGCAGAGTTAAACCCGTGTGTGGATTCAGCAGTCTGCAAACACTTTCTCTGCAGAGTCCCAAAACAGGCGTTTTCAGCCCATTACCGGCATATGGAAGAAACAGCAGTAAGCACAGGGAAATATCTGCTTCTAAATCCAAAACGCAGCTATCTAACAGAACGGTTGTCAATGTGTGCACTCAACTTGCAGAGTTAAACCCGTGTGTGGATTCAGCAGTCTGCAAACACTTTCTCTGCAGAGTCCCAAAACAGGCGTTTTCAGCCCATTACCGGCATACGGAAGAAACAGCAGTAAGCACAGGGAAATATCTGCTTCTAAATCCAAAACGCAGCTATCTAACAGAACGGTTGTCAATGTGTGCACTCAACTTCCAGAGTTAAACCCGTGTGTGGATTCAGCAGTCTGCAAACACTTTCTTTGCAGAGTCCCAAAACAGGCGTTTTCAGCCCATTACCGGCATGCGGAAGAAACAGCAGTAAGCCCAGGGAAATATCTGCTTCTAAATCCAAAACGCAGCTATCTAACAGAACGGTTGTCAATGTGTGCACTCAACTTCCAGAGGTAAACCCGTGTGTGGATTCAGCAGTCTGCAAACACTTTCTCTGCAGAGTCCCAAAACAGGCGTTTTCAGCCCATTACCGGCATATGGAAGAAACAGCAATAAGCACAGGGAAATATCTGCTTCTAAATCCAAAACGCAGCTATCTAACAGAACGGTTGTCAATGTATGCACTCAACTTCCAGAGGTAAACCCGTGTGTGGATTCAGCAGTCTGCAAACACTTTCTCTGCAGAGTCCCAAAACAGGCGTTTTCAGCCCATTACCGGCATATGGAAGAAACAGCAGTAAGCGCAGGGAAATATCTGCTTCTAAATCCAAAACGAAGCTATCTAACAGAACGGTTGTCAATGTGTGCACTCAACTTCCAGAGTTAGACCCGTGTGTGGATTCAGCAGTCTGCAAACACTTTCTCTGCAGAGTCCCAAAACAGGCGTTTTCAGCCCATTACCGGCATATGGAAGAAACAGCAGTAAGCACAGGGAAATATCTGCTTCTAAATCCAAAACGCAGCTATCTAACAGAACGGTTGTCAATGTGTGCACTCAACTTCCAGAGTTAAACCGGTGTGTGGATTCAGCAGTCTGCAAACACTTTCTCTGCAGAGTCCCAAAACAGGCGTTTTCAGCCCATTACCGGCATATGGAAGAAACAGCAGTAAGCACAGGGAAATATCTGCTTCTAAATCCAAAACGCAGCTATCTAACAGAACGGTTGTCAATGTGTGCACTCAACTTCCAGAGTTAAACCCGTGTGTGGATTCAGCAGTCTGCAAACACTTTCTCTGCAGAGTCCCAAAACAGGTGTTTTCAGCCCATTACCAGCATATGAAAGAAACAGCAGTAAGCACAGGGAAATATTTGCTTCTAAATCCAAAACGCAGCAATCTAACAGAACGGTTGTCAATGTGTGCACTCAACTTCCAGAGTTAAACCCGTGTGTGGATTCAGCAGTCTGCAAACACTTTCTCTACAGAGTCCCAAAACAGGCGTTTTCAGCCCATTACCGGCATATGGAAGAAACAGCAGTAAGCACAGGGAAATATCTGCTTCTAAATCCAAAACGCAGCTATCTAACAGAACGGTTGTCAATGTGTGCACTCAACTTGCAGAGTTAAACCCGTGTGTGGATTCAGCAGTCTGCAAACACTTTCTCTGCAGAGTCCCAAAACAGGCGTTTTCAGCCCATTACCGGCATATGGAAGAAACAGAAGTAAGCACAGGGAAATATCTGCTTTTAAATCCAAAACGCAGCTATCTAACAGAACGGTTGTCAATGTGTGCACTCAACTTCCAGAGTTAAACCCGTGTGTGGATTCAGCAGTCTGCAAACACTTTCTCTGCAGAGTCCCAAAACAAGCGTTTTCAGCCCATTACCGGCATATGGAAGAAACAGCAGTAAGCACAGCGAAATATCTGCTTCTAAATCCAAAACGCAGCTCTCTAACAGAACGGTTGTCAATGTGTGCACTCAACTTCCAGAGTTAAACCCGTGTGTGGATTCAGCAGTCTGCAAACACTTTCTCTGCAGAGTCCCAAAACAGGCGTTTTCAGCCCATTACCGGCATATGGAAGAAACAGCAGTAAGCACAGGGAAATATCTGCTTCTAAATCCAAAACGCAGCTATCTAACAGAACGGTTGTCAATGTGTGCACTCAACTTCCAGAGTTAAACCCGTGTGTGGATTCAGCAGTCTGCAAACACTTTCTCTGCAGAGTCCCAAAACAGGCGTTTTCAGCCCATTACCGGCATACGGAAGAAACAGCAGTAAGCGCAGGGAAATATCTGCTTCTAAATCCAAAACGCAGCTATCGAACAGAACGGTTGTCAATGTGTGCACTCAACTTCCAGAGTTAAACCCGTGTGTGGATTCAGCAGTCTGCAAACACTTTCTCTGCAGAGTCCCAAAACAGGCGTTTTCAGCCCATTACCGGCATATGGAAGAAACAGCAGTAAGCACAGGGAAATATCTGCTTCTAAATCCAAAACGCAGCTATCTAACAGAACGGTTGTCAATGTGTGCACTCAACTTCCAGAGTTAAACCGGTGTGTGGATTCAGCAGTCTGCAAACACTTTCTCTGCAGAGTCCCAAAACAGGCGTTTTCAGCCCATTACCGGCATATGGAAGAAACAGCAGTAAGCACAGGGAAATATCTGCTTCTAAATCCAAAACGCAGCTATCTAACAGAACGGTTGTCAATGTGTGCACTCAACTTGCAGAGTTAAACCCGTGTGTGGATTCAGCAGTCTGCAAACACTTTCTCTGCAGAGTCCCAAAACAGGCGTTTTCAGCCCATTACCGGCATATGGAAGAAACAGCAGTAAGCGCAGGGAAATATCTGCTTCTAAATCCAAAACGCAGCTATCTAACAGAACGGTTGTCAATGTGTGCACTCAACTTCCAGAGTTAAACCCGTGTGTGGATTCAGCAGTCTGCAAACACTTTCTCTGCAGAGTCCCAAAACAGGCGTTTTCAGCCCATTACCGGCATATGGAAGAAACAGCAGTAAGCACAGGGAAATATCTGCTTCTAAATCCAAAACGCAGCTATCTAACAGAACGGTTGTCAATGTGTGCACTCAACTTCCAGAGTTAAACCCGTGTGTGGATTCAGCAGTCTGAAAACACTTTCTCTGCAGAGTCCCAAAACAGGCGTTTTCAGCCCATTACCGGCATATGGAAGAAACAGCAGTAAGCACAGGGAAATATCTGCTTCTAAATCCAAAACACAGCTATCTAACAGAACGGTTGTCAATGTGTGCACTCAACTTCCAGAGTTAAACCCGTGTGTGGATTCAGCAGTCTGCAAACACTTTCTCTGCAGAGTCCCAAAACAGGCGTTTTCAGCCCATTACCGGCATATGGAAGAAACAGCAGTAAGCGCAGGGAAATATATGCTTCTAAATCCAAAATGCAGCTATCTAACAGAACGGTTGTCAATGTATGCACTCAACTTCCAGAGGTAAACCCGTGTGTGGATTCAGCAGTCTGCAAACACTTTCTCTGCAGAGTCCCAAAACAGGCGTTTTCAGCCCATTACCGGCATATGGAAGAAACAGCAGTAAGCACAGGGAAATATCTGCTTCTAAATCCAAAACGCAGCTATCTAACAGAACGGTTGTCAATGTGTGCACTCAACTTCCAGAGTTAAACCCGTGTGTGGATTCAGCAGTCTGCAAACACTTTCTTTGCAGAGTCCCAAAACAGGCGTTTTCAGCCCATTACCGGCATATGGAAGAAACAGCAGTAAGCACAGGGAAATATCTGCTTCTAAATCCAAAACGCAGCTATCTAACAGAACGGTTGTCAATGTGTGCACTCAACTTCCAGAGTTAAACCCGTGTGTGGATTCAGCAGTCTGCAAACACTTTCTCTGCAGAGTCCCAAAACAGGCGTTTTCAGCCCATTACCGGCATATGGAAGAAACAGCAGTAAGCACAGGGAAATATCTGCTTCTAAATCCAAAACGCAGCTATGTAACAGAACGGTTGTCAATGTGTGCACTCAACTTCCAGAGTTAAACCCGTGTGTGGATTCAGCAGTCTGCAAACACTTTCTCTGCAGAGTCCCAAAACAGGCGTTTTCAGCCCATTACCGGCATATGGAAGAAACAGCAGTAAGCACAGGGAAATATCTGCTTCTAAATCCAAAACGCAGCTATCTAACAGAACGGTTGTCAATGTGTGCACTCAACTTCCAGACTTAAACCCGTGTGTGGATTCAGCAGTCTGCAAACACTTTCTCTGCAGAGTCCCAAAACAGGCGTTTTCAGCCCATTACCGGCATACGGAAGAAACAGCAGTAAGCGCAGGGAAATATCTGCTTCTAAATCCAAAACGCAGCTATCGAACAGAACGGTTGTCAATGTGTGCACTCAACTTCCAGAGTTAAACCCGTGTGTGGATTCAGCAGTCTGCAAACACTTTCTCTGCACAGTCCCAAAACAGGCGTTTTCAGCCCATTACCGGCATATGGAAGAAACAGCAGTAAGCACAGGGAAATATCTGCTTCTAAATCCAAAACGCAGCTATCTAACAGAACGGTTGTCAATGTGTGCACTCAACTTCCAGAGTTAAACCCGTGTGTGGATTCAGCAGTCTGCAAACACTTTCTCTGCAGAGTCCCAAAACAGGCGTTTTCAGCCCATTACCGGCAAATGGAAGAAACAGCAGTAAGCACAGGAAAATATCTGCTTCTAAATCCAAAACGCAGCTATCTAACAGAACGGTTGTCAATGTGTGCACTGAACATCCAGAGTTAGACCCGTGTGTGGATTCAGCAGTCTGCAAACACTTTCTCTGCAGAGTCCCAAAACAGGCGTTTTCAACCCTTTACCGGCATATGGAAGAAACAGCAGTAAGCAAAGGGAAATATCTGCTTCTAAATCCAAAACGCAGCTATCTAAAAGAACGGTTGTCAATGTGTGCACTCAACTTCCAGAGTTAAACCCGTGTGTGGATTCAGCAGTCTGCAAACACTTTCTCTGCAGAGTCCCAAAACAGGCGTTTTCAGCCCATTACCGGCATATGGAAGAAACAGCAGTAAGCACAGGGAAATATCTGCATCTAAATCCAAAACGCAGCTATCTAACAGAACGGTTGTCAATGTGTGCACTCAACTTCCAGAGTTAAACCCGTGTGTGGATTCAGCAGTCTGAAAACACTTTCTCTGCAGAGTCCCAAAACAGGCGTTTTCAGCCCATTACCGGCATATGGAAGAAACAGCAGTAAGCGCAGGGAAATATCTCCTTCTAAATCCAAAACGCAGCTATCTAACAGAACGGTTGTCAATGTGTGCACTCAACTTCCAGAGTTAAACCCGTGTGTGGATTCAGCAGTCTGCAAACACTTTCTCTGCAGAGTCCCAAACAGGCGTTTTCAGCCCATTACCGGCATATGGAAGAAACAGCAGTAAGCACAGGGAAATATCTGCTTCTAAATCCAAAACGCAGCTATCTAACAGAACGGTTGTCAATGTGTGCACTCACCTTCCAGAGTTAAACCCGTGTGTGGATTCAGCAATCTGCAAACACTTTCTCTGCAGGGTCCCAAAACAGGCGGTTTCAGCCCATTACCGGCATATGGAAGAAACAGCAGTAAGCACAGGGAAATATCTGCTTCTAAATCCAAAACGCAGCTATCTAACAGAACGGTTGTCAATGTGTGCACTCAACTTCCAGAGTTAAACCGGTGTGTGGATTCAGCAGTCTGCAAACACTTTCTCTGCAGAGTCCCAAAACAGGCGTTTTCAGCCCATTACCGGCATATGGAAGAAACAGCAGTAAGCATAGGGAAATATCTGCTTCTAAATCCAAAACGCAGCTATCTAACAGAACGGTTGTCAATGTGTGCACTCAACTTCCAGAGTTAAACCCGTGTGTAGATTCAGCAGTCTTCAAACACTTTTTGTGCAGAGTCTCAAAACAGGCGTTTTCAGCCCAATAGGGGCATATGGAAGAACCAGCAGTAAGCACAGGGAAATATCTGCTTCTAAATCCAAAACGCAGCTATCTAACAGAACGGTTGTCAATGTGTGCACTCAACTTCCAGAGTTAAACCCGTGTGTGGATTCAGCAGTCTGCAAACACTTTCTCTGCAGAGTCCCAAAACAGGCGTTTTCAGCCCATTACCGGCATATGGAAGAAACAGCAGTAAGCACAGGGAAATATCTGCTTCTAAATCCAAAACGCAGCTATCTAACAGAACGGTTGTCAATGTGTGCACTCAACTTCCAGAGTTAAACCCGTGTGTGGATTCAGCAGTCTGCAAACACTTTCTCTGCAGAGTCCCAAAACAGGCGTTTTCAGCCCATTACCGGCATATGGAAGAAACAGCAGTAAGCGCAGGGAAATATCTGCTTCTAAATCCAAAACGCACCTATCTAACAGAACGGTTGTCAATGTGTGCACTCAACTTCCAGAGTTAAACCCGTGTGTGGATTCAGCAGTCTGCAAACACTTTCTCTGCAGAGTCCCAAAACAGGCGTTTTCAGCCCATTACCGGCATACGGAAGAAACAGCAGTAAGCACAGGGAAATATCTGCTTCTAAATCCAAAACGCAGGTATCTAACAGAACGGTTGTCAATGTGTGCACTCAACTTCCAGAGTTAAACCCGTGTGTGGATTCAGCAGTCTGCAAACACTTTCTCTGCAGAGTCCCAAAACAGGCGTTTTCAGCCCATTACCGGCATATGGAAGAAACAGCAGTAAGCACAGGGAAATATCTGCTTCTAAATCCAAAACGCAGCTATCTAACAGAACGGTTGTCAATGTATGCACTCAACTTCCAGAGTTAAACCGGTGTGTGGATTCAGCAGTCTGCAAACACTTTCTCTGCAGAGTCGCGAAACAGGCGTTTTCAGCCCATTACCGGCATATGGAAGAAACAGCAGTAAGCACAGGGAAATATCTTCTTCTAAATCCAAAACGAAACTATCTAACAGAACGGTTTTCAATGTGTGCACTCAACTTCCAGAGTTAAACCCGTGTGTGGATTCCGGAGTCTGCAAACACTTTCTCTACAGAGTCCCAAAACAGGCGTTTTCAGCCCATTACCGGCATATGGAAGAAACAGCAGTAAGCACAGGGAAATATCTGCTTCTAAATCCAAAACGCAGCTATCTAACAGAACGGTTGTCAATGTGTGCACTCAACTTGCAGAGTTAAACCCGTGTGTGGATTCAGCAGTCTGCAAACACTTTCTCTGCAGAGTCCCAAAACAGGCGTTTTCAGCCCATTACCGGCATATGGAAGAAGCAGCAGTAAGCGCAGGGAAATATCTGCTTCTAAATCCAAAACGCAGCTATCTAACAGAACGGTTGTCAATGTGTGCACTCAACTTCCAGAGTTAAACCCGTCTGTGGATTCAGCAGTCTGCAAACACTTTCTCTGCAGAGTCCCAAAACAGGCGTTTTCAGCCCATTACCGGCATATGGAAGAAACAGCAGTAAGCATAGGGAAATATCTCCTTCTAAATCCAAAACGCAGCTATCTAACAGAACGGTTGTCAATGTGTGCACTCAACTTCCAGAGTTAAACCCGTGTGTGGATTCAGCAGTCTGCAAACACTTTTTGTGCAGAGTCTCAAAACAGGCGTTTTCAGCCCAATAGGGGCATATGGAAGAAACAGCAGTAAGCACAGGGAAATATCTGCTTCTAAATCCAAAACGCAGCTATCTAACAGAACGGTTGTCAATGTGTGCACTCAACTTCCAGAGTTAAACCCGTGTGTGGATTCAGCAGTCTGCAAACACTTTCTCTGCAGAGTCCCAAAACAGGCGTTTTCAGCCCATTACCGGCATATGGAAAAAACAGCAGTAAGCACAGGGAAATATCTGCTTCTAAATCCAAAACGCAGCTATCTAACAGAACGGTTGTCAATGTGTGCATTCAACTTCCAGAGTTAAACCCGTGTGTGGATTCAGCAGTCTGCAAACACTTTCTCTGCAGAGTCCCAAAACAGGCGTTTTCAGCCCATTACCGGCATATGGAAGAAACAGCAGTAAGCACAGGGAAATATCTGCTTCTAAATCCAAAACGCAGCTATCTAACAGAACGGTTGTCAATGTGTGCACTCAACTTCCAGAGTTAAAGCGGTGTGTGGATTCAGCAGTCTGCAAACACTTTCTCTGCAGAGTCCCAAAACAGGCGTTTTCAGCCCA